>NC_026008.2:4258795-4558795 GCF_000442705.2 Elaeis guineensis | reverse complement strand
CACGCTTTGAATTTGAATGGTTAACTAATCAGCTTTATCCATCCATATGGCACACAAAAGTGGGTGTGGGGAGGGCTTTGCGTGAGAAAAAATTTATGAGAAATTTCTTCTCGTGAATTCAAATGGGCGCAGTGGATGTGAGGTGGCGCAAGGAGTTTGGGTCAAGGTGGTTTCATTATTTAAACCAACCTAATTGAACCAAATAAGTTAGGCCCAATTAGACTAATTTAAATTCAACTTAATTAGACTTAATTAGGCTCAATAAAATCTTAATCAAATCAAAAATTGATTAAGCCCAATCCCTGATCAAATCAGGGACTAAACCATCTCGACAATTAGGTTAACTCTTAACCTAATTGGGTCAAACCCAACTGAATCCAATTCAATTGGACTTGATTCAAAAATAATTACTTAATCAAATTGAGTTAATTAATGATCAAATCACTAATTAAACCTCTCATAAATATTGAGTCCAAATCTGATGGGCAATCGGGTATCAAAGTTCATCAATATGAAACCTTGATCGAAGAGTCCCAAACCAGTGGGACTCTTGACCCCGGTACCCAAAATGCGTGGGACTCGTGATCAGAGAATCCTGATTCTCGATCATAGATTTCTAGATACATAGGACTCATAGTCCATGAACATTAGGACTCTTCATCAGCCATCAGATCAGATAGGAATCTCTAATGTGTGTGACCCCGCAGGTTCGAACCAAGCCGGTAGCACAGGAATCAATTTCTGTACTAATCGAAGTGACCATCTAGCAATGGTACCCAATGTTCGGATAGGTTGAATAGTCGCAATCGCAACACTCAGAACCTATATGAATATGGTTACTATATAATTCATCCCTTTGGACCCCTGTGTTTAGGATGACTCAGAGTTAAACTGTCAACCCTGATTAGATCATCCGAGTCATGTTCAACTCAAACAGTCCTGTGACTCCTCACCAGGACTACCCTGGCCAAAGTTTTGCTAAATTGAAACACGACTATACACAGCTCCTGAACTGGCGTAGTCAATCCCATCTTGACACATGCACCTACAAGTCAAGTACTTGACTACACCCAGCATCCTTCCATCACTGAATAAAAATTTAGGTAGTCTAGTGCCTAAGTGCAGTGAGTTGCTTGCAAGTCACCGTGGCGGTCTCAGGTCGGAGGGACAGTTATACCCATATCCCATCGGAGCAAATCTTGACAGCAGAAATAGCTCCGGAGTCGGTCACGTTCAGTGTAGATGTACCCTTACATCTCATCTGTATGCCATACCAGTGTCTCCACACTCCTTGGTTAAGAGGACAACCAACCTATATGGCACACAATGACCTATGCTTGATAAACGTTGTTATCTTTGGTAACAACGTATCATTTGGTTGCAAACTGGTTTAAGAACTAAACGACAAATCCTCCTTTGTCGAGTCTAAATAGTCCTAAGGACTTCACCACAACACAGAAATTCATTAGAAGATAAAATAATTTATGATAAAAAATATCAGAATAACTTTTATTAATTTATAATTCATATACTAATACAACAAAGAGCACAACCGTCAACAGGCTGACGATTGGCTTTGGGATACTATTCCCAATAGATTCCACGACCTATTCGAAAGCTGTCATGAGTAGTGACTCTAACAAATGGCTCAATGCCATGAAATCTGAAATGGACTCCATGTATACCAACCAATTTGAACTTTGGTTAATATGCCTGATGGTGTGACCCCAATAGGCTGCAAATGAGTCTTCAAAAGGAAGATTGGAGCAGATGACTAGGTAGAGATCTATAAGGCCAGGCTAGTGTCAATAGATTTCAGACAAAAATAAGGCATTGATTCTGAAGTAACCTTTTCATCGATAGTCATGCTCAAGTCTATTTAGATTATGCTTGCTATTGCTACATACCATGACTATGAGATCTGGCAGATGGATGTCAAGACTGCCTTCCTCAATGAAAATCTTGAGGAAGAGGTCTATATGACTTAGCCAGAGAGATTTGTCTCTAGTGAGAGAGCAAATCAGATATGCAAGCTGAATAGATCTGTTTATAGATTAAAATAAGTATCGAAAAGCTGGAACATCCATTTTGATGAGACAGTCAAATCATTTGGCTTTATTAAAAATATGGATGAATCTTATGTGTACAAAAAGATGAGCGAGAGTGCTATCATCTTCTTGGTCATATATATGGTGACATACTACTCATTGAGAATGATATTCTGATGTTGCAATCGATCAGGACATGGCTATCACAAAAATTTTTCATGAGAGACTTGGGTGAAGCATCCTATATATTTGATATAAAGATCTATAGAGATAGATCAAAAAGAATGCTAGACTTGTCCCAATCTGGGTACATAGATCTTGTATTAAAAGGGTTCAACATGAAGGGAAGTAAAAGAGGTTACTTGCCCATGGGTCATGGCATACAACTCTCTATAAAGATGTCTCCTAAGACATTTGAAGAGAGAAATATAATGAGTTCTATTCCTTATGCTTTGGCTGTAGGATCAATAATATGTGCTATGTTATGTATCAGGCATGATGTGGCTTATGTCTTAGACATTGTAAGCAGATTTCAGGCTGATCCCAGAGAGAATCATTGAAAAGCTGTAAAAAGCATACTCAAGTACTTGAGAAGGACTAGAGATATTTTTCTTATATATGATGGATCTGATTTAAAACTGGAAGGTTATACTAATTCTAGTTTTCAACCCGATCTGGATGATAGCAAATTCATATCTGGGTTGTGTTCACCTTGTATGGTGGGATAGTAAGTTGGAAGAGTTTCAAACAGTAAACTGTTGCTGACTCAGTTACTAAGGTTGAGTAAATTGCTGCTAGTGATGCTACTAAGGGGGCCATCTGGATGAAAAAATTCATCTCAGAATTAAGTGTGGTTTTAGAGATTAAATAACCAATGCTCCTTTATTATGATAATACTGGGGCAGTTGCTCAAGCTAAAGAATCAAGGTCTCATCATAAATCTAAGCACATCCTAAAATGGTTTCACCTCATTCGAGAGATAGTTGAAAGATGCGATGTGATCGTGGAGCGAGTTGATACCAAGAACAATATAGTGGATCCATTCACTAAGACTTTGTCAATGTAGCAGTTTCACCGCCACCTTGATTGTATGGGCATTAAGTATAAGGGCGATTGGCTTTAGTGCAAGTGGGATATTGAAAAAATAATACCCTACAAGCCAATTGCATATGTGATGTAATAGGATACTTTTTATAATTTATCTTCCAGTCTCATATAATTGACATTAATATTATTAATAAAATAGGTATTTTTGATCCATTATATGCTGCATCTTATTATTTTTAAGATTATAATGAACCTCATAGGTCTGGGAAATAGTTTTAGAGTCATGATGAGATCATGCCAGTCAGATCTAAATCTTTGATAGTCATAATCTAAAATATTTTCAGTCATCGATTCATTGAGTCGGAGATCAATGATATCAGTAAGACTGACATGTCCTATGTATGCTCAGAAATAAGGATGATTGATCTCACAACCACTTGTATAGTGACACTAATATAAGGATGTGGGTGCTCATTATAGAATGAGTTCACTGAATAGACCTGTGAGAGAACATCTGATAGAGTCTTATTTACATGTCAGCTGATAGTTCTCTAGTGGGAGTTGTGTAAGTGATCCTTTGACCTGAGATCGCCATGGTACCTTATGTACATAAAGCCATGTATTGGTTCACTTTCTAACTTAGTTCTCTGATCCTTGTATGGGATGTTCTAGATGTCGTGTAGTGTGCATAGAGATTGTCAGTGATCAATAAGGGATCAGTCACTCCTAATAAGGGGAGCAAACATGTTATGTGATCTCATAGGTCGATGATTCTGAAAGTCTTTGGCCAAAGCAGAGTGATAATTAGAAAAAGATTTTTAATATATCATCAACTGAATCATCACCTTTTGATCGAGATACATATAGATAAGAAATTGAGTTTGATATGTTTCCATGCCCACAACTCATCTGGAATGTTGTTTGACTGAAGGATTGAATTACATGATAACTTACCATTAAAGGATAATTTGATAATTTTTCATCAAAATTTTAAATCTTTTGGATAGTTATGACACATTGCTAGATGATAATCTTAACTTATAGACTCATTAGAATTAAAAAAGTTTAATTTGAGAATTAATTAGAAAGAGTGCTAGTTGATTGGAATTCTTGAGCTGACCTAATCTGGTCGGATTAGGATTACATCAAGAGTCTGGATCTACTGCTGGCTAGATTTAGAACTTAATCGATCACACATATTAAAATTTGATATTGATCTAATTTAATTAAAATTTAAAATAAATTTTAAGGGTTAATTTGATATGCTAGCACATTGTATTAATCCAAGCTCCTAAATTGGTTCAGTTCAAAGTGTTTGAGCTAAACTAGACCAGTTGTCTTTAACCTAATAGGATTGAATCTATTTTAATTGGGGTCTTTTCCAACTTAGAACTCTTTCAAGTGTGGAAGGACTCCTCTATTCCCACTAGATCTCACACCAAAAATTAATTGCCTCTCCCTCTTAATTAGCATTAGAAGGTGAAGAGTCCTTCTTAATGAAGGCTCTTATCTTATCTTATCGCTTTGTTTTCTCATCCAGAACCTTAATGATTTTATGCCAATTTAATATGAAAAATTTATGAGGCATAGAAGAGGAGGAGTCCTTCTGTGTGAAGCTCTCTTGTGCCAAAATAAATCACAGTGATTTATTTCATCGCATGAGAATGTGGAGCGCAAAAAGTTGGCACCCTTGGTCATTCCTCACATCCCTTCTTCACCTATTTATATGGGGCATCCCATATGAGCCAAGTATTGGATTTTGGATGTAAATCAGAGCTAACTATCATGTAGAAAATTTAAAAAATTCTAAAAAAATTTTGAGAAAAATAGAAGAAAAAATTGAGAGGCAAAATTTGTAAGAAGGGTGGTGAGAAAATTAGCAAGTGTTGCTAGTTTGCCCTAGGATTTGATTTTTTCATATGTTAGAGTCCAAAATCGAATCCTAGATTGTGAGACTTTTGAAGAGTATCTTCTTGGCATGATTCTAGAGACAAAATTGAAGGTGACTGGGCTTTGGTGTGATCATACTTCGAGTTCGAAGCCGTCAGTATTTTTGAGAAAATAAGGCTGCGGTAGCGCACCGGTCAGGAAAGACCTTGGCCAACTTTCATGTGAAAAACCATTGGAGGACTTCTACTTTTAAGTCTCATAGAGATCACCATCATACTATATTATTTTTGATGAAAATATAAAATTCTATCTCTTTGCATGCTTGTTTTTGTTTTGATCGACATCGACAAGGTGATTCTAGGGTTTGAATTTTGGTTCGATAGTTTTAATTGTTAAAGCTATTGATATATTTATTTTTAAAATTTTTTAAAATTTAATTTCTACTACATGATCAAAATCCAACATGATCTTTGTTGGGGTAAGTTGGAATTATTCCAGTCCATCGAAAGGAGTTTCGATGGTACTATGATGGAGATCATGATATATCTTACTACAAGATAGAATAGAACATGAGGGGTCACACATAAAAGGAGCTCATCCTGATCAATAACTTGAATTATGCTCAAATTATCAATTGGATTGATGATTTGGATAAATTTGTAAAGAGTTACAAATTTGAAAATTACAAATTATTAGCATGCGGAACTTAATTGCAAGTGTTGCAATATAATTGGGCCTGATTAAATTATGGAGAAAGTATTAATTAATTTAAATCTGATTTAATTTAATTGAGATTGACTTATTTTAAAATTAATTGGATTTAATTATCTAAGTAGAACTTGGATTACAATCCTGATTAGATCAAGGTTGACAGTCTTTTCAAATTTGATTCGAATTGAGCTCGAATTAAGTTTGAATCAAATCTAATTTAAAATCAAATCAAATTAGTTACCTGAGCCCATGATTTATCTATGATTCTCTCTCTTTTAACTGACTAGATAAGGAGTGGGGTGTGAGATATCACACCATTTTTCCTTGTGCGCATGAAAAGAAGCGTGAAAAAGAAGAGTAGCGCCACTCCTTTCTCTTTGGATAAGATTTAATTCAAATTTGAAATGTGATTTGGTTTGGATCAACTCTTATCTAATAAGGGCATTGGGAAGATGTTTTCTATGTGACAAAAACAAAAGAAGGTTATGCATGAGGGTTTTACCGTGGGATAATTTTGTTCTATGTTTCTTCCTCGCCGCCACATCCTTTCTCAATGCCACCCCTCCCTCCTTTCTTCCACATCCCAATGCCCCACTTATTCTCAGATATAATTTGAGGTCTAGAGAGAGGTTTTAGAGATAGAGAGGAAAAGAAGAAGAAGGATTCTTATTCTTCTTCTTGGCATCTGATTCAAATCCCGTCAGATCAGTGCAAAGGGTTTGTGCTGCAGCCCTGTTCTTCTAGATCTTGAAGGAGTCCAAATCCAAGTCAAGGAGTGAGGCCTACAAGGTGTTTGCACTTCAGTGGCTTTAGTGGCCTGATTAGATCATCTTCATATGAATACCTATAGAGGTCAGGCGTTTGTGCAGCAACATCAGAAACCCCGAGCATCTGTAGGATCTGATCTGAGTAAGAAAAGGGAAAGCGGTTAAGGTAATTGATCTTCATTCCCTCTTTATTTTTGATTTTAAATCTATGTTTAAAATTTATTTATGCATGTTAATTGATCTTTAGGTGATATAAGTTAGATCTTTATATTTTTGTATGAAAAAAGTTTTCATATGTGCTTTCTGCTACACCATGTTCATGAGATAAATTTTGCATGCCTTATCACCTGAATTTTTCAAATATGATACAGCAAATGATGAAACACATTGCCTCATAAATATAAAATAATAAATATCATGCAAATGAGTAAGAAGATTATACAAAATAGTCCCATCGTAACACTCATATGATTGACTTGTAGAGCATTATTCTTTCAATCTTTCACTTACACTAAAGCCAATTGTCCCTGTTCTTGGTGCTCATGCTATCAAGGTGATGATCACACTGCTGCTGTGACCAAGCTTAGTGAACTGATCTATTATGTAGTTCTTTGTATCAACTTACTCTATGATCATATTATGAATGAGATGAAACTTCCTTAGGATGTGTGTGGGCTTCTAGTGAGATCGCACCCAACTCAGTGATGAACCCTTTCATTAGGTGATTTTCCATAGCAATCTTCACTTGCAGCAAATATACTGAATCAACTACAGTTTGCTGTTTGAAACTCTTTCAATTTACTACTTCTCTAGTACTTCTTAAGTACTCAAGAATGCTTTTCATAGTTTTTCAATGATCCTATCCTAGATATGCTTGAAATCTAATGGTTATGCCCAAGGCATTAGCCATATCAGACTTGGTACATGAATAAGTAGAACTCTTTTACACCCATCTATGTGGAACCTTTTCAATGTGAGATTAATGTACCTAGACTGGGATAAGCTTGGCACCCACTTAGATCTATCTTAGTAGATCTGTATACTAAATTTATAGGATGCTTCACCCAAGTCAGTTTTAGAAAACTTCTGTGATAGCTAAGTCTTGACCAATTGCAATATCAGAATATTATTCCCCATGTGCAGTATGTCATCCACATATAAAACCAAGAAGTCAATGGGACTTCCACTTATCTTCTTGTACATACTTAATTTATCTATATTTTTGATAAAGTCAAACAATTTAACTGTCTCATCAAAAAAGATGTTCCAACTCCTCAATGCCTGCTTTCTAGATTTGCCCTCCCACTAAAAGGCAAATCTCTTTAGCTGATATACAACCATAGCAAACAACATCCACATGGTTATATCTGTTAGCAACCTATTGGGTCACACCCATAGGTGCTTCTACCAAAGTCTATACTTGGTTGATATATAGGGAGTCCATCACGGATTTCATGGCTTCAAGCCATCTGTCAGAGTTTCTACTCTGGACATCTTCTGAATAAATCATGAGATTATCATTCTCAATGATGTGTGGTGTATTATCATTCTCAATGAGAAATCTATATCTAAGTGGTACATTATGCACTCTACTTGATCTTCGAAGAGGAGGTGTGTCTCATAGTTGTGCCTTATCAATGGATACATCTAGTCAAGGATCAACTTGTAGACTCTCCATAGGTTGATGTGGGATAGTATGTAGGTCTCGAACTTCTCAAATTCAATTATCCTTTCACTACCCCCTTCTTGGATAAACTCTTTTTTTAAAAAATAGCATGCCTACTAACAAAACACCTTTTGTTGAATAGGATAGTAGAAGTAGTATCACATATTTTTCTTTGGATAACCTACAAATCTATATTTATCTGATCTAGCATAAAACTTATGTACATCAACTCTTTTTATATAAACTAAACAATCTGATATCTCATATGGAGTGCTAGTAATAGATTTTAATGGTACCTTTTTTAAAATATATGGAGCAATTTCTAGGACATATCCTTAGAATGAGATTGGAAGGTTTGTGAAGCACATTATGGACTACACCATATCTAATAAGGTACTATTCCTCCTTTCGACAATATCATTTAATTGTGGAGTGTATAGAGGTGTCCATTTAGAAAGAAATCTATTATCTTTTAAATGATCAATAAACTCACTAATTAAGTATTCTCTTCTTCGATTAGATCGAAGAGCTTTAATACTCTTACTAGTTTGTTTCTCAACCATTCTTTGATACTCCTTAAACTTATTAAAAGCTTTAGATTTATATTTCATTAAATACACATATCCAAATCTTGATAAATCATCCAAAAATATGATGAACTAAGAGTATCTACCTCTGATCTGAGTTGACATTGGGCCACAAACATCCGTATATACTAGGCCCAATAAGTCACTCGCCCTCTCTCCATGTCCAATAAATAGAGTCCTGGTCATCTTACCTATTATATAAGATTCATAAGTTCCATATGATTTAAAATCATATAGATCAAAGAACTTTTCTTTGTATAACTTGTTTATCTTTGACTCACTAATACGGTCAAGTTGGCAATGCTAGAGTTATGTAACATTCACATCTTCTCTCTTTCTCTTTTTATTCTCATCAATATAAAGAATATTATTATTGAATGATAGAAACATAAGACCATTATCATCCATTCCGTAGCTATAAATTTTTCGAAAGAGAGCAACTTTTTCTCTTTACATTAATTTCAAAACCATGTTCTAATAACATAAGAATTGAAATAATATTTTTGATAATTTTAAGTACATAATAACAATCTACTAGTTTCACTACCTTGTTAGAATGCAACACATATAAATAGGTTCCTTCAGCTTCAGTCTGGATGGACTCTCCACCAGGGCCAAACGGCATGAAGTCATCTCTTTTCAGCTTCTTTATTCCTTACAGTCTCTACAATGATTTGCATAAGTGGGACCTCAAATGGCATCTAATACCCAAGAATCTAAAGCTAAAATACTCAATGATAAATTAGTCTATATCATATACAAACCTTTAGCAGAAGTAACTTTTGCATCCTACTACTGCTTCACACTTTCAAGACAACTCTTGCAATTTCTTTTCCAATGCTCAATATTGCTACAATGAAAATAGGTACCTTTGGCAGAGATATTCTTCGCCTTGTTCTCCTCAATGATTCTATCCATAAATTGAAAGAAGAAATTAGTGAGTGTTTGTAGGATCAAATCCTAGCTCAACTTATCATCCATGATAAGAATATAATTGACCTAATTACATGATTAAGTCAATCAGGATCCACTTGACATTCATACTGCCATCCCGCTATATCTCATATGTGGCTTATCCTTCTTTATAGCATCATCCCCGATCGAATCAGGATCAGGAGAATAGGAGACTTTCTCCTAAGTGAGAACTACTCTTAGATTTCTCAACCAATTCATGTGATTTAGTTCGGTCAATTTATTGGCATCAAATATACTATACAGTAATAGCAAAGATGCAGACAAATCTATAAGAACAAAACATAAAAGAAGTACTCATGATGACATGCACAATTAGACGAGGTCTTTTATCTAATCGTGTCTCCTACTTATTTGATGAATTTCATAGCTCTCTAGTATGAAAAATGAGAAATTCTAATCAAGTTTCTTAATGGGGTTGAGATCCCAATTTCTCTTCAAAAATCTTATGGTTAAACAACAACCCTTTGAGGAGTTCATAGATACGAAACTCTTTCCAATTGCATCTCATGCAACTCTCAATATAACTTTTGCCTCTAAAACACTTATAACTTTATGGATAGCACAACAAACTATAGTATTTTAGTTAAGTCTTATCCTTCCTTCCCATATGGTCATATCTGAATAACACTATCCTTATGGATAGCACAATAAGACAGCAATACCCAAATATGCCATAAGAATCACTAAGTCAACATCACATCAAGTCCTATAGCAAGCTTTGTGGATAGCACAACAAACTCACTATAATTTTTGACATACTCTATTGGCTTAGCATGATCTAAAATTACCATAAGCACCACTATGCACTAAGTCAACATCATATCAAGCCCTATGCAAGCCATGTGGATAGCACAACAAACTCACTACAGTTTTTGACATACTCTATTGACTTAGCATGAAGAAAGGTATAGATAGTGTTCTTAACACTTTATCATTATGGCTACATATAATTTTTAATGAGGGACTTCGGTCTCAAGCATATCCATAACATATATAAATGCATCATAGGCAATTATATTTAACTACTAGCATATAATAGCAATTAATAAAATTAGATGATTGTGGATTTTCTAGTGTAGTCCACCCAAGTCACTTGAATGGATTATGGGTCTCATCTTAGGTGCGTCACAGACTGAACCATCTTATGGTCAATCTACATACGCCTAGGCCCATTAACCATTGGGTAGTCCAATCTTCATCTCCATGAAGGCTTTTACAAATACTCCATTTTTCTTTATCCATAAATAGAAAAAAATAATTTCTATCTATTTTCAAATAAAATTTTCTATCTTTAATTTTACATCAACATGTAAAAGTCCCAATCAATAATTGAGAACAAACATAGAAAGAAAAAGAAAGATACAGTTGAAAATATAAATGCATCAGGGGCACCCAACTCCTATTAAAAAAATTATAACCATTGTAGATGCATCCATACAATCAGCTATCACAGATACATTCATAGATACATCCATCACATGGGTGTTTCTAGTCCATAACCATTCATCATGCAATTTATAATAATTATATAAAGCATGAAAATAAACAAACCATGTTACTCTAATTGTGATATCATTCATGCACATGTCTCTTAAAATGTTTAATTTCATGGGCACATGACCCATCAAAGATTTTTGATTCAGGTTCAACTTTTGATCCTATTTTAATTTTGAATCAACAATATGTCATCCTTTTAAGTTAAGTTAACCAATTCTTAAATAAATCCTAAGCAAATTAAGTTAGCTAAGATTCAATCAACTAAGACTCAAGTCCTAATCAAATTAGGTCAATGACAATTAGATTAACTTTAATTAAACATAATTTCTAATGTAATTAGAACTATGAATCTGATTTGATCTACATTCATAAAACCTAATCACATTGGGCCAATGAATTGTAGTCATCATCAAATCCATCAATCAAAACCCTAATTCGTGTTTGAATCATCTCTTCCATGATTAGATTTTTTAGCCACCCATAAGCCTAGGTCAAAAACCATGATGGGAAACCCCACCATGATCAATGACCAGTCTTTGGTGGCCGGCCCTTGGGTCTAGGGTGTGCGCATCATATGCAACAACCCTATATCTTGGCTATGTACATCACATGCAGCATTCCAAGGTTCCACACATTGCATGCACAAGACTTATAATTTCATGAAAAATTCAGATCATAGGATCTTTCCTAAACTTATCACACAAGTCTTAAGGCCAAGGAATTTCAAGCCAGAGTTTGATCATGGATAAGATAATATTTATTCTTAACCAAGGATGCACCAAACCAGTAATTAAACACCAAGTAAAAATTAAATTTTGACATGACATGAATTTGATCTAATCAATATCACAATAATAATATGATGTTTGATTGAATCAATCAAAGAAGGCTCTAATACCACTATTGGATTCTGGTTATGCAACAGAATATAGTTTTCAAAAAAAAATTTACATGCTTTTACCTATTGAAAATGAGTTTTAACACTTAAAACAAAACAATCGGATCACAAATCCAAGGAATACCTTGTTGATTTCAATCAAACATATCAAGCATGCATATAAGGTAGAAAATTATACCTTCTTGATGATGATAAATCGATAGGAGGATGGTCTCTACAAGACACCAAAGTAGATATCCTCCAATAGTGATCCACAGGATTGATCATGGTCTTTTCCAACTCAATATATCGTGCTACAGCCTTCTTCACAAGTTTACTACCGGCTTTTCTTTTCAAGAACCGATTGCACCACCACCTGATTGCCTTCAAATCTTCACTAGTAGCACACTAGAAACCTTTTCTCAAAAGATCTAACCACCTAAAATTGATTCAAAAATCCAACAACTAGAAATTTCTAAATCTTAGGAATAGCAACCCTTGCCTTCCCTTTTCTCTCATCTTTTCTTTTTATTTTTCTCTCCTCTTTTTCTTGTCTTTTTCTTTCCTTTCTTTTCTAATTTTTTTCCTTTCTTACCTAACAAGAACCCATGCCTAAAATACCTCTCAGATGGCATGCTCATCCAATGGTAGTGCCTCCCCTTTTATAAGGAATGAAGCGACATAACTCTTGGTGCTAGAAATTCCTTACGTGGGGTTTCTTAGTCTTCCACAAAATTTATTTTATCATGTGAAATTGTTGGGCATGGAAGAGCCCTGAAGCAAAAGAACTCTTCCACTCCAACATGCACACAAAACAAAGCACCAACTGATGGCACGTCCCATATATAAATGGCATGGAATGTAAAGCAAGGAAGTTAAGAGACTTGAATAAGAAGGACTCTCCTTCTTAACGCCAAAATAAATGGTGTTAGGAAAACCTTCAGTACAACTCCTGTACTAGATGCGGATCACCTTTGTGTGGATCTAGATGTTAATCCAGCAACAAAGAAGATCGAAGAAAGCGAAAGCAAAACAATGATGGGCAGCAACCCTAGGAGACGCTAGGATTTGGTGTTGGAACCAAAGAGAGAAAAATTTACGGAGAAAAGATCAATTGTATTCTACTATTGTAAAACCCTAATACAACCTACGTATATATATATATATATATATATATATATATATATATATATATATATATATATATATATATATATATATATATATAGCCAATAGGTCTGACCAAAAACTCTCCTGGTTGAACCCACAAATGAAAGCACTTATCGAGCCTATGTACACCCATGTTTCACATGCTCTCGTCCCTTGGACTTAATCCCCATCCAAACCCCGAGTTTGGCCCCTTAAGACCTATCAAACCAGGCCATAAGACTTTAGATTAAAACTCAATCCCAGAGCCATGCCAAAATTCTATGCAGCTCTGCCTGCATAACTGAGTCGACTTAGTCTCAGACTGAGTCGACTAACCTGGGACTGAGTCGACTCAGACTAAGACTGAGTTGACTCACTTGCATGCCATGCTAGATTTTTCAAGAACCTATTTTCTGTTCTCTATGACTTGGTCGATCAAGTCTCAGTTTGAGTCGATCCAGTGTCATGAATCTACTTTTCTTCCACAGTCTCTAATCCTGACTTTGGTTCCTTGCTCTACCTTGTATCTCCAGATATTCAGAGCCCAACCAAGCCTTTCGAAGTGCTCGTCGCCTGAACCTCGAGCCCATGGAGAGCTACACACCATCTCCATCGTAGGATCACTTCTATCCTAGGCCTAAGGCCACACCTATCCTAGTCTCCCAGAGCCAACACCCTAACTCCTCCTGTGGTCTTCTAAGGATTGGGACCACCACATCAATTCCTATAATCTCCACCTTGGTGTGTCCAAGCCTTGGCATAACTAGCAATATCCTCCTGTATGATCTCATTGTCAATGCGCACCCTGATAGCCCCTTGTGCGGACCTCCTTGCCTCTGTCAATCCTCTTCAGCTGCTAAGCTCCTTTTGAGGCCTTTGGGATTACCGCCTCCACCGCCAAAGACCCTGGCTTGCACCTTTGCACCATCCTAAAGTTTGTTGTAGGCACCCTTCTGCTTGATAGCCGCATCAACTGTTACCCTAAACTTTTTTGGAGAAACTGTAGCATTCCTAAATCGGCACTCACTACTATCAATGTACCTGACATGGTCTCCTCAAAGAAATACCTCTCTACCTACACACTCCGCTCCATCTGATTCTGTATAGCCCTGGCACTGGTGCTAGGATTTTGCTCATCCTCTTACACCTCCCTACTCTGAACACGTGCCAAAATCCTCTTCACTTGTGAAGCCACCTCTACCTGGCACTCCACCTGAATCCAAAGTCCCTCTGATGCTATAGAAGCCAACTCTGTACCCAAGTCACCCAAGGCCAACCACCCAACACTATCCTACTGGGTCGCCACTGCACCTCGAGCACTGTTGCTGTCCCTTCGAACCCTCCACACTCTGCAGATCCCTTCGAAGTGATCTCGGATACACCACGCCCCAAGGATGCCTCCAAAACCATCAAGAGCTCATCCGGCTCTTCACTTTCAGTGATTGAACCAATGGAATCCATCTTTTTTTTTCTTGCACTTCTTCCAAAGTGGACACTCCCGCTTAAAGTATCCTACTTTATCACATTTGAAGCACTTCCTAGCCTTCTTGCTGTCCTTCTGGGAATGTCTCTGCCCCACCTGCACCAGTTCACCCTTCTTCCTTATCTTGAGCCTCTCTAAAACTGTAAGACCCTCCTGAAAAATCTCTCTCTTCATCATCCATTCTTACTGCTCATTGGACCTTAACACTGAAATGATGTCTTCATACACCAGTGTCTCCATACCATACAATATTGTCGTCACCAATGGATCGAAGCTCTCAGATAGTGAACATAGCAGCAACAAGCTCTTGTCCTTCTCTTCGAATTCCATCCCAATATTGAGCAAATCCATACTCATTAGGTTGAACTACTGAATATGCCCCGCAATATCCTCACCCTTCTACATCCAGAGGCTATACAGTTACTTCTTCAGCATCAACTTGTTGCATATATTTTTTTTATGTACAACTGGTGTAACCTCAACCACAAACACCTGGATGTTCTCTCCTCCAACATGCCATACAAAATCTCATCCGCTAGACAAGCCATAATCATGGCACAAGTCCTTTACTCCAAGGATATCCACTGCTTGTCATTCATCTCCTCCGACCTATCCTCCAAGGTCGAATCCAACTCCAACTGAACCAGTAAATCCTCCATCCGCACCTTCCACATAGTGAAACCTTTTTTACCATCAAACTTCTTAAATCCCACCTTCACCCTACTGCACTCCATGATCAACCAAGATCAAAAACATCACACAAGGTAGACCTAAAAATTACCTGACTAAGGATGCTAGACAGCAACCCCCAGATCTCTTCTTTCCTCACAAAATCTAGAGAAACCTTTAGATCTGAACCCCTGCTAATCCTTCTACTAAAAGCCTGATCTTCTTCTTCTTCCTCCATGTAACTTGGCTCTGAAACCACTTGTTAGGAAAACCTCCGGTACAACTCCCATACCAGATATGGATCGCCTTTGCATGGACCTGGGTGTTAATCCAGTAATAAAAAAGATTGAAGAAAGCAAAAGCAAAACAATGATGGGTGGTAACCCTAGGAGATGCTAGGATTTGGTATTGGAAACAGAGAGAGAGAGAGAGATTTAGTGAGAAAAAATCAATTGTATTTCATTGTTATAAAACCCTAATACAACCTATGTATATATATACATAGCCAATAGGTCTGGCTAAAAACTCTCCTAACTAAACACATATATGAAAGCACTCACCGAGCCTATGTACACCCATGTCTCACATGGTCTCATCTCTTGGATATAATTTCATTTCAAACCCTGAGTTAGCCCCCTTAAGACCTATCAAACCAGACCTTAAGATCCTAGGATCAAAATTCGATCCCAAACCTATGCAAAAAACCCATGCAGCTCTTCCCACACAATTGAGCAGCCTCAATCTCAGACTGAGTCGATTAATTTGGTCAATCCACTCCCAAACCTATGCATATCATGCTAGATTTTTCAAGAACCTACTTTCTATTCCCTATGATTTGATCAATCCACTCTCAATCTGAGTCAACCCAATGCCCTAAATCTATTTTTCTTCCATAGTCTCCAGTCTTGGCTCTGGTTCCTTACTCCACCTTATATCCTTAGGTATTCGAAGCCCCAACCAAGTCCCTCAAAATCTCATCGCCTGAACCTCAAGCCCATGGAGAGCTACACATTGCCTCCACCCTAAGAGCACTCTTATCCTAGCCTTAGGACCACACTTGTTCTAGTCTCCTAGAGCCAACACTCTGACTCCTCCTATGGCCTCCCAAGGTTTGGGAGCACCACATCAATTCCTACAAATGGGGCATGGCTTTTATTTTGGCATGGACTAATGGCATGGAGAAGGTGGTTTCTCATAGAACTCTTCCATGTGAAGAGTTTAGCCTATTTAGAAAACAATAGGTTTGAATCTAATCCTATTAGATTCAAGGCAACAAGATAGGATTAGCTCAAACAATTTTGAACCAAACCCAATTGGGTTGGGTTAATTCATGTGCTAGCAATTTAATTAACCAATAGAATTTATGATAAATCTAATTAAATTAGATCAAAATCAAATTTTTAATGTGTATGACCCATTGAGTTTCATATCTAGCCAGCAATGGACTCAGGCTCATGATCTAAACCAATCCAATTAGATCAGGTTAACCCAAATGCATCAATTAATTAAAATACTTTTTAATTAATTTTTGAATTAAACTCTTGTAATCTGTATGTCTATAAGTCAATATTGATGTCCAGCAACATATCATGACTGTCCAGAAGATGTGAAATTTAATTGAAATACCAAAAATATCTTTCCATGGTGAGTTACCGTGCAATTCAATCTTTCGATCATACAACATCCTAGATGAGCTATGGGTATGAAAATATGTCAAGCCCAAATACTTATCTATATGTATCTCGATCAGATGATGATGACTCTGTTGATGAATCAGTAGAAACTCTTTCTATTATTCATCCCTGCTCTGGCCAGAGACTCTTTGAGTCATCATCCTATGAGACCACATAGGATATTCTCTCCTCTAACAAGGAGTGATCAATTTCTTGTTGATCACTTATAACCTTCATGCATGCTTCACCAAATTTAGAATATTTCACACATATCTCAAAGAGTCATGTTAGGGTATGAACCAAAGTATAGATCCACATACACAAGGTACCATGGTGATCTCAAGTCTAAGGATCACTTACACCACTCCTACTAGAGAACCATCTTTTGACATGCTGATAAGATGCCATCAGATGTTCTCCCAATGGATCAGTTTAGTGAACTCATTCTTCAATGAGCACCTACATCTTTGTATTAGTATCACCACACAAGTAATTATGAGATCAATCACCCTCTCCATTGAGTATATATAGGATGTACCAATCTTACCGGCATCATCGATCTCTGACTCGATGATCCTACAACTGAAAATATTTTAGGCTAGAGTTATTAAAGTTTTAGATCTCACTGACATGATCTTATCATTGCCCTAAAATCACTGTCCTAATCTATGAGATTTGTCATAATCATAATTAAAACATAATATGATACGTCAAATAATAAAACACAATACCTCATTAATATAAAATAATGAATGTCACGCAAATGAATTGGAAGATTATATAAAATAGTTCAATCATATCATTCATGTGATTGACTTATAGAATACTATTCTTTCACCATTCAGAGTTTATACTAGAACTGGTGTAGGATTTTTAGCACCCAATATTGGTCCATCTGACAAGATCAGGAGCCAGATAGCAGGACCCTCTACTTTCAGAGCCTCCTCATCTGAGACTCTTGAGATTCCATCTAATGTGGAGTAGTGCCCTAAGAGATTTATGCTTAGTTTCTAGATGTATTAGCTACTAATGTATTCTAGATGTATTAGCTACTATTGATGTATTAGGACATCTATTTGATGTATTCTGATTGTATCATGGTGTACTGCGTTTACCATTTTGTGCAGCACACTTATTTTGTCTCTGATATAATGTAAACTCTTATCTTATCTAATGCACTATGCTTTCTTATATCTTGTATATACTACTACTTGACTTATGCTCTAAATGTTGACAAAAAAGGGGAGTATAACTATGAGTAAATGAGCATTGACATGTGCCTGGATAGCATTGATATGTGGTTTTAATATGTGAATGTTAATTGTGAGCTTGGATATTGAATGTGAGAATTGATATATGGTTTTGAGATGTGAATATTGAACTATGTCTTTAATATGTGTTTTTAATGAAGCATTTCATTTTTCAATATGAATGAGGGGTATATATTATAAAATCGATGAGCTTGAAATATGAATAAACCTTTAAGTGAGCACATGTGGTTGATTGATATTCATATGCTTGATTGTGCTTGAGTAAATGAAATTGATTCAAATGAAACATGGTTGAATTCATATGTTCGCAAATGCTTATCAACATTATAATAACCCTTTGAACTTCAGCCTTGAATATTGTAAAACAAACTTTACATTTGTAATTAAAGAAAAGAAAGAAATATACTAAAAATATGAACATGAACTAAGGGGAAGCAAAGTCTAAAATTTTGAAAAGGCTATACTCTTATGAGATTGAGCATATTTCTCTTGAAACTAATACTGTTATATTTAATTTTTATGCCAATTGCTCATATACTCAAAGTTTTATTATCATCAAAAAGGAAGAGATTGTTAACCCCAAGGATTAATTTTGATAAATAACAAAATATTTGAGTATATATTCAAACTAATGATTTCTTTAAGATTATATTTCAAAAAAGTTGTAGGGTATCAAGAGAATGATTTTCAAAAGTACAATCAAAAACAAATAAAAAGAATCTAGAAGCTTTTGAGTGTGACACACATCTAAAATAAAATTGAAGAAGGGTATCTAAAGATTGAAATCGAAGAATATTTCAAATGAAAAGGTCTACAAAAAGTTCAATGGAGGGCACCTCGAGTCAACTCAAGCTGAAACAGTGAGCAAAAATAGTACTGGCAAGCAAAATTTTTCAGTAGACATGCCCTTGAGTCAACTCAAGTTAGATCCGAATCGACTCAAATGAAGAATGGCAGAACTATAATTTTTTACAATGAATCGAGTGGCAGCTCGAGTCAACTCGAGTAGCTCATGTCAAAGTTATAGAGAAAAGATAGAGAGGCATGTTTTTAGAAAGGTAGACTCAAAGGCCATTTGAGTCGACTCAAGCCCAATCTAAGTCGACTCGAGTTCTGTCGGCTTGTTCTGCAAAATTTTTAAAACAGTGCAGAAATGCTTCTAATGGATATTTTTTGGATTCTAAAAGCTACAAATAACTTTTTGAGATTCCAAGCAGTAGTTTATTAGCTCCAATAACTATTTGAAGTAACAAGATAAGAGAATCAAAGTGAGGAAGCAAAAATAGTGAAAAAGTCCAAAAAGCATTGAAAAAAGAGTATTCAATTCCCAACCATTGGAAACATCAAATCAAAAAATTTTCTTCAGTAAGAAAACAAACTCATCCTTCCAAAAGCTTCCACAAAAAGAAGAGTCAAGCTTCAATGATAATCATTTACTCATTAAAGGAGCTTTAATGTTCTATTATTTTTTTTTTTTTACCTTCATTGTAACTAGCTCCAATTGAATTTTGGAGCTAGGGGATATGCCCATCTAAGCCTAAAAATTAGATTGTAAAATTAAGGGTTGGCTTTGTATAGGTTGTGATTGGTGATCCAATGTAAAACCAACTGAATTTTGGATAGTGAGCCTGAAAAAACTATCCAATTATAATCTAAGATAGATTATAGTGAAATTCTCAAGTGGGTAATGAAGAGTGGACATAGGTACTGGGGGCACCAAACTACTATAAAAATTATGATATTTATTTACTACTTGCTTGCTCTTTAGCTCATCATCTCTTTGCATTTTAGTTTGCTTAATCGCACAACTTTCAGCACTTATTATTACTTCATTATTTTGTAAAAATAGTACATATCTTATTTAAAATTTTTGAAAACCCAACTCATTCCCCCTTGGGTTGTCTTGCTGGGCAACAGTCTTAAATTAGAAAATGCCTATAGGGACCTCGAAGAATTCAAAGGACACACCTTTAGAAGGTATGTCGGACATGCTTGTGATTGAGACTAACCTAACGGTTTCTTCTACTATCAGTTGGTTAATAGACTCTAGTTTTAGTGTACACTTTTGCACTTTAATACAGGATCTTAAAAAATGTAGAAGGTTAAGGCTAGGTGAAATGACCCTATGAGTAGGTAACGGAGCAAGAGTTGCTATTGTGGCCATAGGGATCTATCGTCTTTGACTACCATCTGATTTCTGTCTAGAACTAAGGGATAGTTACTGTGTGCCTAATGTGAGTAGAAATTTGATTTCTATTTCTTGCTTAGCACAGGATGATTATGAAATTAGTTTCAATAAGGATTCATTGTACCATTTATTTTGAAAATAAAATGGTTGCACGTGGTTACTTAATCAATAGTTTCTATCATTTGCATGTTGATGTAAATGAATCAGTGAATTTATCTGAGCAAACAATGAGTGCTATTAGATCTAAGAGATCCAGTGATGAAATCAACTTGAAGTACATGTGGCACCTTAGGCTAGATCATATTGGAGAAGAAAGGATCAATTGACTGGTAAAAAATGGTCTTTTAAACTCATTCTCGGATGAGTCATTTTCAGTTTGTGAATCCTGCCTTCAAAGAAAAATGATCAAGCTGCTCTTTATAGGACACAAGGAAAGGACCACTAAGGTACTAGCTTTACTACATACTGATGTGTGCGGCCTATTTAATGTGCCAGCTAGGGGAGGTTATCTCTACTTCATCATCTTTATCGATGATTTTTCATGATATAGGTATGTATTTTTTATGAGACACAAATCTGAAGCCTTTGAAAGGTTCAAAAAAATTAGATGTGAGGTAGAGAAACAAACTGAGAAATCATTTAAGGTTCTTCGATCAGATCGAGGAGAAAAATACCTGAGTGGGAGATTTTTTGGTTATCTCAAAGAGAATGGCATAGTTTCTTAGTGGACTCCATCTTGAATGCCTCAGCTTAACAGAATTTTAAAATGGAGAAATTAAATCTTATTGGATATGGTTCGATCCATGATGAGCTTCACTGACTTTTTTTTATTTCTTTAAGGACATGCCTTAATAACTACCAATTACTTAATTAACAGGGTTCTCTTTAAATTCATTCCTACCACACCATATGAGATGTAGCATGGTAGAAAGTCAAATTTTGGCTATCTCAGAATTTCGAGAAGTCCGACCTATGTCAAACAGCAACAGACAGACAAATTAGAGGCTAGATCTATAAGAGCTTATTTTACAGAATGCCCAAAAGAGTCTTTGGGATACTATTTTTATCTTTCGGAGGATCACAATGTGATTGTGAGCTGACATGTCAAATTTTTGAAAATAGATTTTATCTAGGATTGAGATAGTGAAAGAAAAATTCAGCTTAAAGAGAGTATCTCTGAATAGCAGCGAGACATAGAGACGGTTGAACCCGTTCCACCATGTAGATCCTGTAGGATCACATGTTCTTCCAAAAGATACATGGGTATACTAGAAAAGAATATAGAGAAAATATTTCTCATGGGTGATATGGACCATGTTGATCCTAAAACCTATGACGAGGCAATGTTAGACATCGACTCTGAGAAATAGTTGAAAGCAATGAGGTCAGAGATTGACTCAATGCATACCAACCAGATTTGGACCTTAATAGATCAACCAGTAGGAATAGTTTCCATTGGGTGTAAATGGATCTTTAAGAGAAAGATCGATTTGGATAGAAAGGTGGAGTTCTTTAATGTTGTGAAATATGTCCCAAAAGCCAATCATCAACTTGTTGACGGTTGAGCAACCTTATATTGTAATTGATTTGTTAATAAATAAAATATATTTTTGATATTTTCATCATAAGTTTTCATCTTCTAATAAACTCCGTTGTTGTGATGAAATCCTTAGGACTATTTAAGTTTGATAAAGAGAAGATTTATCGATTAGTCCTTAAAACTGTTCACGACCAAATGATAGGCTGTTCATAAGGACGATAGCTTTTATCGAGCATCGATCGCTGTAGGCCATATGGGTTGGTTGTCCTCTTAACCAAAGAGTGTGGAGACATTGGTATGGCATATAGATGAGATGTAAGGGTACATCATCATGGAACGTGACCAACTTCAGGGCATTCTGCTGTCGAGAATGTCTCTGATGGGATATATGTATAAGTGTCCCTTAGACCTGAGATCACCTCAGTGACTTGCAAGCAACTCACTGTGCTTTGGTAATGGACTAACTAAATTTTTAATTTAGTGATGGAAGGCTTCTGGGCACAGTCAAGTACTTGCAAAGTTGGAGTGTGATCAAGATGGGATTGTTCACTCCAAGAGTTAGAGAAGAATGAGTCGCTGTATTTCAATTTAGCAAAACCTTCGCCAGGATAATCCATCAAATGGATTTGATATTTTGAAATACAATGTGGACAACCTGATCAAAGTTGACAATTAAACTCTGAGGTATCCTATGAGCATTTTGGTCAAAGGGATGAATTATATGAAAACTATATCTGCATGGGTTCTAAGGATGTTGTTCTATACATTCGACCTATCAGGCCGTCGGGTACCCGATAAACACATAATTTAAGTCATTTAAAGCAGAAAATTATATTTAATTTATTTTATTTATTAAGAATTTGATGCTTCTTTTTATGTTTTACAGGAAAGATGATCGCCGATACAAAGAGTCCGATTCATAGATCAAAAAGACTCAAGTTTGAAGAAATTTGGACTTAAAATAAAATTAAAATAAAAGAAAGACACATCCGGTATTATAGAAAATGAAGATACTATGCAAGGAATCCAAAAGGATACAGATGTCATTGTAAAGAAACAAAAGTTTCTTTTTGGTATGTGAAAAGGTAGTTCACATTGATTTTTTTTCTGGGCGGTTTCACGTGAAGCTTTGGGCGCGGTTTGATGTGAATTCAAAACAAAAGAAAGCTGGCGCGTGAATGTGGGCAGCATGGGCTCGTGGGCGCGCGTGAACACGCGGGACGCGGCGTGGATGCGGGGCGCGGATGCGGGACGCGGCATGGACGCAGGACGAGCGCTGACGCGGGTGTGGGCGCACGACAGACAAGTTCAAAATAAGGAAAAAAATAATATTTAGAAATGTTTTGAAAGATTTGTATTTTTTTAGTCCCACATCGGAAAATCATGTAAAACTCCTCCCTCCTAACACCTATAAAAAGACTTTTGTACTCTCATTGGAGGGGAGAGCCCAGAAATTCTTCTAGAGCCTTGCATAGAGGAATAGAAAGGGACTACTTCATGAGCAGCTAGGCTAGCAGTCTCGGGAGTGGAGAAGAAATTTTGTAACGACACAGAGATGGTTTATTGTTCTAAACTTTCCTGTATTTCTTTATATGCAATAAAGATTATGCTTTTTATTTAAATTATCATGAGTTCTTTATTTGCTCCCTATCATATATTTTTATTTATGCTTTCTTGTTAGATTAATATTAGGAACAACTTTCACTTTCCGGAGATGCGTCGTGATCTACGGATACGGGGCATGCCGAGGAAAGAAGAGTTGTTTACCTAGTACTTTTCGGAGATGCACCATGATCTACGGGTATGGAGCGTGCTGAGGAAAGACAGGTATTTTTTCTAAGATTAATCACATCTATTTAGTTAAAAAAGAGATACAACTCTGCTAGTGCAAATTAATTCAAAACTCCCGAGCTCTTTATTTTTTTAATTACCTCAATTTTATGATAATTTATTTTCTAAATCAAAAATAATGCTTCTTTTTTTTACCTTGCAATTTCAACTTAGCCCAAGGTCCCTGAGGATATGATCTCGACTCATCCTACCTACGTAGTGAGTAGAGTTATTTTTGGTGCTATCAACGACTACGCATTAGTACCATTGCTAGATGGTTATTTTGATTGGTACAAAAATTTATTTCTGTACTACTGACTTAGGTTCGGACCTATGAGATCACACACATTAGAATTCATGATCCGATCAGATGGTTGATCAACGATTAAGAATCGTTCTAGGGTTAAACGATCAATACGATTGACATTTAACCTAGTGCAAGTATTGCAGGAGGATCGATTAGTAATTTGATTGCTAATTGACTTAATTTGATTAAACTAATGGGCTGAGATTAAGTCTAATTGAATATGATTTAATTAGATTTAGTTTGGGCTTGATTGGATCAAGTCCAATTGATTTATTGGATAAGCCAAGTGCAAGGAAAAATTAGTCCTAGTCCAATTAGGACTTGGATCAACCTAATTTTTAATTCGATTAAAAAATTAAATCAGATTTAAATCTAATTTAATCTAATTAAATTAGATTCTTAATTAGATTAAGACTTATTTTAATTGGGTTGATTTGATTTTGGTTTGATTTGGTTTGAGAAACCAAATTTGAACAAGTCATAGATTGAATCCTAGTAAGACTAGGATTCCACCTTGCGCCAACTTAGCCCCCCACGCCCACTCTCTCTTATTTTGTGTGACAAAACCTTCTCTCCCAGGCCTTCATGTATGACCAAAGTATTCTACTCTTTCTCTCTTACACAGTATGTGGTTGTGGACCAAGTTAAAGTAGGAATTAGTTTGGATTTCAAATTCTATGAGATAGAATTTTAGGAAACCAAAACTCTTTCCTTATAGCATTGATTTTACCCAAATTTTTTTTAAGATTTTTGTGACTTTTATGAAACATATTGTGCGCCTTTTTTTGGTGGTCCATGGCAGAAAAAGAAGGAGGGGGCACCCAAGAGTTGGGCACCCCTTGTCTTGCCCTGTTTGGATTTTTCTTGTCTAGGTATTTGACTTAGACAAGGATTCTTTATATCTCATTATTTAAGATGAATTTATTTTTGATATTTTTGTAGATTATAGAGAATTGAGATACTTTTGAAGTATATGAAAATCAGAGAGAAATAGTGTTGGGGGCATTGAAATATAATAGACATAAAAGTAGGTGTCTAGGTGAGAGCAAAGAGAAGAAGAAGAGGGTCTTCTTCTAGGGTTGCTGAGTTCACCTCTTTTCTTCCTCCATCTGTGAGTTTTCTGAGAGTGTCTCACATTTAAAACTCCTTCTCCTACTTTTCATCCTTGAAAGAGTCCAAATCAAGAAGAAGGAGGCATCTGATCGACCATCGAAGAAGGATCAGCACAGTACTAGCATACTGTGCTGATTTCCTAGACCAGGACTTCTGATCGTGATTCGTGGGCTCGTGTGGATGACTCCTAGAGGCCGGATGTATGTGCGACTCGCAACATTATCCTCAAGTTCTGATCAGCAAAGTTACAACATCTAACTTGCATGGTAATAGATCTGATCTATTATATTTTACATACATTAGATGTAGTATAGAAACATGTTGATATGATCAACATGTAGTTCTTGCTCTTTATATTTTAATTTTTGATTTAATACTATGTAATAATTATGTAATAAAATCTTAGATCTAGGGATTTTTTAGTTTTATAAGATAAATTTTAATTTATTTTAGTCTTTCGTTGCCTGATCTTGAAAAAATTTCAAGATCTAACCTTGAAACCCTAGATCTGGTTCCTTCAATTGGTATCAAAGCCTAGGTTGTTTATTACATGATTATTTATACATGCTTAGATTATTTCTTAGATTAGATTTAATTTATAATCTAATTGTTAAATCTGAAATTAAAATTTTTAGATCAATCATGAACTGTAGGTTGTCCTGCTGTAAGGTTTACCCCTTACAGTGCAAAGGTTGTCCTAGTTCGTATAGATCTATCCTTAATCATAAATTTATTAGATGTGATCTAGATTAAATTTATGATTTATTAGATTTAAAAAATATTTAAATCTAAAATAAAATATTTTTATTAATAATTTTTGCGCAAAGAACCATCATATATTTATTTAAAAATTTTGTGCAGTTTAAAGTTGAAATTATTTCAATTACATGAACCTATTTAGATTAGTTCTAAAGTAGTTTCATGCTTATTTCACTTGCATTTTAATTATGAATCAAACATACAACTTGGTTGGTAGAATCATTTTGTAAAAATATTTCACAAACATAAAATTTATTTTCGAAAAGCTGAACCCCAACCCTCAGCCCAAAACTTAATTGAGAATTAAGAAGTTGTTTGATTAGGTTCTAGGATTGTGAATTAAAGAACATAAGACACAAACCATAACACATTGGGTTAATAGGTTAGTGGAAATTAGGTCCATTAATTGGGTTGGACCTAAGGTTAGATTAAAGATGGACTTAATTAGAGAATTAACTAAATCTAATCAATTATTGTCTTAGATTAGGCCAAAGATTCTCTAGATCAATTATAATAGCTGTAGTTGGTCAGGTCCATGTCTTTAATGAGAACCAAATGGACTTGATTCTTGGCTAAGCGGTCTAGCATGAACTGTTAGGTTGATCTAATCGAAACTAATTAAACCAGTTGGTGTCTAAGGTAAACCAGATCGATGATTTTTAATTGGCAGCCCACTTACCTGGCCATTTCTGGTGGTGTCTAAGGTAAGCTTTGGCAGACCCTCCCACCGATCGAACTTATCTGATCTCTTGGTGAAATTATATTTTGATCGGATCACTTGACTATTCGAGCTGACCCATGTCAGCTAGGTAAATTAGTGTGACTGATTTAGGTGCTCCTAGACCAGCCCTTTTAATGGTCTCCCTTAAGCTGACTTGGTGAAGTCAGTAGGAGGATCATGATAAGCTGATTTATCTAACCTCCTCCTCTAAATCAATTAAATCCTCTAAAATTATTAGGTCCTTAAAATGAAATAGTTATGGTGATAACTAGATCATAGCCTCCCATTAAGTGGATAATAATGGGTCCATCAGTTGGATAATCATTGGAGGCCCAAAGGCCAGGTGCTTATCGGCTGATGGAATTGTCATTCATAATATGATTTCTTAACTACATCTTTCTAACTGGTGGTTAGGTTAGCCAACCAAAGTTCGGCCTAATCATTCATTAGCTAGATGGGACAAGTATGGTCATGTTAATGGTTGGCCTAACCAGACTTTTTCAGTGGAGGCCAAAGCCTACTGATTAGGGACAGGGGCAAAATTAAAATTATTAAAAATTATTTAAAAAAATAATTGGTTATGAACCTAACCTTAGATGTACATAGGTTGGCCAACCAAAGTTGGGCTTGTGTGCAGTCTAAGTGGATTCTAGTACCCACTAAGGAATTAAGGTAATTTCTCGAATTGGAGGTAGAGACTACCAATTCGAATAAAATAGTGGGAGAAATCTTTTGATTAAAGTCCAAATCTTTAAGTTTAATGAATCAATTACTAATTAGGTTATGATTTTTTTTGTGTAGATATGGCCACTTCCCTATCGCTCCGATCATTGTTAGACAATGAAAATTTGGTGGGACCCAACATCGATAGCTGGTACCGAAAGTTGAAGATAGTCCTGAAGCATGAATGGATCCTATATGTGATAATGGATCCTGCACCTGAGGAGCCAGCTGCCAATGCACGTGGAACAATCAAAGACACTTACCAGAAGTGGCTCAGTGATCGGACCATGGTGCGCTGCATCATGCTGGCTGCCATGAGCAATAAGTTCAGTCATAGATTTGAGATGGATCAGCCAAAGGACATTCTTCAAGTGTTGGAGGATGCCTTTGGCACACCCGATGATGTGGAGAGGCACAAGACTAGTTGTGCCATCTTCAACGCCAAAATGCGGGATGGTGCCTCTATCACTAATCATATATTGTACATGATCGAGCTGATGGAGCGTTTGAGCAAGCTCGGCTTTCCCTTGCATGAGCAGCTTGGGAAAGATGCAATACTAAACTCCCTGCCCAAGTCTTATCTCCCATTCCTCACTCATTATAGAATGACAAAGCTTGAAGTAAACTACCACAGGTTACTGGGTTGCTTCAAAACTTTGAGAAGGATCACCAACTCCACAAGGAGTCAGTGAACTTAGTGGAAAGTTCGTTTTCTGATTCTCGACCCTTTGAGAAAGGAAAAAAGAATAAAAGAAGAAAGTGAAGAAAGTGCAAGTTCAGGCTGGGACATCAGTACAGGGCCAGACCAGAAAGATCAAGCTTGATAAGAGTCAAGCTGAATGCTTCTTTTGCAAGAAGCAGGGGCACTGAAAGAGGAACTGTCCTCGGTACATTGCTTCCCTGGATCCAAACAGGCAGAGAAAGAAGCAAGCTATTGTTGGGCAAGATATTTATATGATAACTCCTTGCAATTTCTCTATTTGTGATATAACTGACTGGGTATTGGATACTGATAGCCCTTACCATATTTGCAATTCGTTGTAGGGGTTGCAGGTCAGTAGGAGATTCGAGCAAGGAGAGAGGTTCCTAAATGTTGGAGATGGAAGACCAGTTCCAGTTCTAGCATTAGAAATCTTGAAACTTGTATTTGAGTCCCATACCGTTATTCTTAATGATTGTCATTTCTGTCCCAATTTTTTTTTAAATATTATTTCTGTAGGCCTTCTGGCCAAAAATGATTATGAAATTTCAATAAAGAAATAAGTTTGTAATATTATTATGAATGGTGTTACTATATTTTGTGAACATTTGAACAATGGTGTGTATATGTTATCACAACCTGTTAACATAGTCTATTCTATAGGCAAGTACCCTAGATTAGATAGTGTATCAGATATCTACTTATGGCACTATAGGCTAGGTCATATAAACAAGAATAGGATAAACAGATTGACTCAAGAGGGAATCCTCGAAGTCAGTGATTGTGAATCACTTCCAACCTGTGAGTCTTGTCTTCTTGATAAAATGACCAAGTCATATTTTACTGAAAAAGGTGAGAGAGCTACTGAGCTCTTGGGCCTAGTACATACTGATGTATGCGGGCCCATGAGCACAAGTGCTAGAGGTGGATATTTTTACTTCATTACTTTCACGGATGATCTATCCAGATATGGATATGTCTATCTGATGAAACATAAGTCAGATTCATTTAAAATATTCAAACGATTCCGAAGTGAAGTAGAAAAATAAATTGGGAAGAGATTAAAACTCTTCGATCTGACCGAGGAGAAGAATACATTTCTAGTGAATTTCTTACATATCTAAAAGAGAATGAAATTCTCTCCCAACGGACTCCTCCAAAAACACCATAGCATAATGGTGTGTCTGAAAGAAAAAATCGGACTCTGTTAGACATGGTCTGATCCATAATGGGTTTTGCTAAGCTTGTCGATATCCTTCTGGGGATATGCACTCGAATCGGCCTATTATCTGTTAAATAGAATTCTAAGTAAGTCTGTAATTAAGACTCCATATGAGATATGGACAGGACGTAAGCCAGTACTTTCACACCTTAGGGTCTGAGGGTGCCCGACTTATGTCAAACAGTTAGTTACAGATAAACTTGGACCTAGGTCTGACAAATGCACATTCATAGGGTACCCCAAAGAGATCAAAGGATATTTTTTCTACTATGTTGATGAACAAAAGGTGTTCGTCAGCCTTAAGGCAACCTTTTTAGAAAAGGAGTTCTTTGGTGAAGGAATCGTTGCCTCTAAGGTTGAACTTGATGAAATTCAACAGGTAGAAGGATCGACACCAATAGCTGAACCTAAGTTGGATTTGATTAGATCAGATCCAGAGCCCAATGTACCTGCACCATTAAGGCGATCCGGTAGAGTACCACATCAGCCAGACAGATACTACAATTTCTTGGTCCAGAACGGTGATCCCATCAAACTCGATGAGAACAATAAAGATCCGATCACCTATATAGATGCAATGCAGAGACCTAATTTCGAGAAATAGCTTGAAGCCATGAAATCCGAAATGAAGTCCATGAAGGTCAACGATGTATAGACATTGGTTGACCCACCTGAAGGGCTTAAACCCATTGGATGTAAATGGATCTTCAAAAGGAAGAGGAGCACAGACGGAAAGATGGAGACCTATAAAACCCATTTGGTTGCCAAGAGATATCATCAACATTATGGTATTGACTATAACGAGATGTTCTCCCTTGTGGCAATGCTCAAATCCATTCGGATATTGCTTGCAATAGCTGCCTATCTAGATTATTAGATCTGGCAAATGGATGTAAAGATAGCTTTTCTGAATGGAGAGCTGACCGAAGAGGTGTATATGATACAACCTAAGAGGTTTACATCCACAGATGAGTCCAAGGTGTGCAAGCTTCAGAGATCTATTTATGGATGGAGTTGGAACATGCATTTTGATAAGGTGATCAAAATGTATGGCTTCGTTAAGAATGGAGAAGAGCCCTGCATCTATAAATAGGCAAATGGTGCAGTTGTGGTATTCATTATCTTGTATGTGGATGATATTCTCTTAATCATGAATGACATCCCCGCACTACAGGAAATAAAAATTTGGTTGTCATCACAGTTCTCCATGAAGGACTTGGGTGAAGCATCCTATATCCTAGGGATGAAGATCTATAGGGATAGATCTAAAAGGATGCTTGGGTTGTCCCAGTCCACATACATAGACACTGTGCTGAAGAGGTTCAGCATGGAGAATTCCAAAAAGGGCTATCTACCGATAGGCCATGGAATTTCTCTCTCTAAGAAGGATTGACCGACAACTCCTGAAGAGAGAGAGCGTATGAGTAGAGTCCCATATACTTCGACCGTGGGATCTATCATGTATGTCATGATATGTACAAGATCAGATGTGGCATACTTGCTAGGAGTAGTGAGTGGATACCAATCTGATCCTGGAGAAAATCACTGGAAAGTGGTTAAAGCCATCCTTAAGTATTTGAGAAATACTAAGGACCAATGGTTGGTTTATGGCGAATCAGATCTTAAACTTGTGAGGTTCACAGACTTCAACTTTCAATCTAACCATGATGACAGCAGAAGTATGTCGGGTTATATCTTCACTCTGAATGGTAGAGCCATTTGCTCGAAGTGTTTCAAGCAGCATACTGTGGCAGACTCTATTTGTGAGGCAGATACATCGTAGCATCGGATGCCACGAAGGAAGCTGTGTGGCTAAGAAAATTCATCACCGAGCTCGGAGTAGCACCCTCCCTCGATGGTTCGATCCTGCTCTACTACGACAGCACTGGTGCCATAGCTTAGGCGAAGGAACCCAAAGTACACCAGCGGATGAAGCACATTTTGCACTGCTTCCACCTGGTCCGAAAGATCGTGGATCGAGGTGACGTCGACCTTCTAAAGATCAACGGAAAGAAGAACCTGACCGACCCCTTCACTAAAACCCTGATGATTAAGGAGTTTGACAATCACAAGTCAAAGATGGGTATTAGATACTGTGCCGAGTGGCTTTAGGACAAGTGAGAGTGTTGGGAAATATGCCCTAAAGGTCAATCGTCAACCTATTGATGGTTGAGCAACCTTGTATTGTAATTAATTTGTTAATAAATAAAATATATTTTTGGCATTTTCATCACAAGTTTTCACCATCTAACGAACTCCGTTGTTATGATGAAGTCTTTAGGACTATTTAAGTTCGATAAAGAGAGGATTTATCGATTAGTCCTTAAAACTGTTCACGACCAAATGATAGGCTGTTAATAAGGACGACAACTTCTATCGAGCATAGGTCGCTGTAGGCCATATGGGTTGGTTATTTTCATAACCAAAGAGTGTGGAGACATTGGTATGGCATACAGGTGAGATGTAAGGGTACATCATCATTGAACGTGACCAACTCCAGAGCATTCTGCTATCGAGAATGTCTTTGATGGGATATAGGTATAAGTGTCCCTTAGACCTAAGATCGCCTCAATGACTTGCAAGCAACTCACTGTGCTTTGGTACTGGACTAACTGAATTTCTAATTTAGTGACGGAAGGTTTTTGGGTACAGTCAAGTACTTGCGAAGTCAGAGTGTGATCCAGATGGGATTGACCACTCCAAGAGTTGGAGAAGAATGAGTCGCTGTATTTTAATTTAGCAAAACCTTGACCAAGGTAATCCATCAGATAGATTTGATATTTTGAAATATAATGTGGACAACATGATCAGAGTTGATAGTTGAACTCTGAGGTATCCTATGAGTATTTTGGTCAAAGGGATGAATTATATGAAAACTATATCCGCATGGGTTCTAAGGATGTTGTTCTATACATTCGACCTATCAAGCCATCGGGTACCATTGCTAGATGGTCACTTCGATTGATATAGAAATTTATTTCTATACTACCAACTTAGGTTCGGACCTATGAGGTCACACACATTAGAGTTCACGATCCGATTGGATGGTTGATCAATGATTAAGAATCATTCTAGGGTTAAACGATCAATACGATTGACATTTAACCTAGTGCAAGTGTTGTAGGAAGATCAATTAGCAATTTGATTGCTAATTGGCTTAATTTGATTAATATAATAAGCTGAGATTAAGTCTAATTAAATATAATTTAATTAGATTTAGTTTGAGCTTGGTTGGGTCAAGTCCAATTGGTTTATTGGTAAGCCAAGTGCAAGAAAAAACTAGTCCTAGTCCAATTAGGACTTGGGTCCACCTAATTTCTAATTTGATTAAAAAATTAAATTAGATTTAAATCTAATTTAATCTAATTAAAATAATTTTTTAATTAGATTAAGATCTATTTTAATTGAATTGATTTAGTTTTGGTTTGAGAAACCAAATTTCAACAAGTCATAGATTGAATCCTAGTATGACTAGGATTCCACCTTGCACCAACTTAGCCCCCCACACCCACTCTCTCTTATTTTGTGTGACAAAACCTTCTCTCCTAGGCCTTCACACATGCCCAAAGCATTTCACTCTTTCTCTCTTACATGCTATGTGGTTGTGGACCAAGTCATAGTAGGAATTAGTTTGGATTTCAAATTCTATGAGATAGAATTTTAGGAAACCAAAACTCTTTCCTTATGGCACTGATTTTACTCAAATTTTTTTTGAGATTTTTTTGAATTTTATAGCACATATTGTGTATCCTTTTCTGATAGTCCATTGTAGAAAAAGAAAGAGGGGGCACCCAGGAGTTGAGCACCCCTTGTCTTGCCCTGTTTGGATTTTTCTTGACTAGGTATTTGACTTAGACAAGGATTCTTCATATCTCATTATTTAAGATGAATTTCTTTTTAATATTTTTAAAGATTATATAGAATTGAGAGATCTTTAGGGCATATGAAAATCATGGAGAAAGAGTGTTGAAGCATGGAGATATGATAGACACAAAACTAGGTGTCTAGGTGAGAGCAAAGAGAAGAAGAAGAGGGTCTTCTTCTAGGGTTGCTGAGTTCACTTCTTTCTTTCCTTCATCTGTGAGTTTTCTAAAAGTATCTCATATATAAAACTTCTTCTCCTACTTCTCATCTTTGGAAGAGTCCAAATCAAGAAGAAGAAGGCATCTGATCGACCATCGAAGAAGGATCAGCACAGTACTAGCATACTGTGCTGATTTCCTAGACCAGGACTTCTGATCGTGATTCATGAGCTCGTGTGGATGACTCCTAGAGGCCGAATGTGTGTGCGGCTTGCAACATCATCCTCAAGCCCAGATCAACAAAGTTAGAATGTCTAACTTGCAAGGTAATAGATCTGATCTATTATATTTTACATACATTAGATGTAGTATAGAAACATGTTGATATAATCAACATGTAGTTCTTGTTCTTTATATTTTAATTTTTGATTTAATGCCATGTAATAATCATATAATAGGATCTTAGATCTAGAGATTTTCTAGTTTTATAAGATAAATTTTGATTTATTTTAGTTTTCCACTGTCTGATCTTGAAAAAGTTTTAAGATCTAACCCTGAAATCTTAGATCTAGTTCCTTCATTTAAGGCTAGGCTTATGGCTAAAGATTATAATCAGCACGAAGGCATTGACTATTAGGAGACCTTCTCATCAGTTATCATGCTAAAGTCATTCGGACACTGTTTGCTGTTGCAGCAGCTCATGACTATGAGATATGGCAAATGGATGTGAAAACTACCTTCTTGAATGGATATCTTGAGAAAGATATCTATATGGAGCAGCCTCTGGATTTTACATTCAGTGATGAAAATCACAAGATTTGCAAGCTACAAAGGTCCATTTATGGACTAAAATAAGTATCTCAAAGTTGGAATACTCAATTCAATGATGCGATCAAATCGTTTGATTTCATCAAGAACGAAGAGAAACCATGCGTGTTCAAGAAGGTCAGTGAGAGGGCTGTCACATTCTTTGTACTGTACATGGATGATATCCTTTTAATTGGAAATAACATTCCTATGATGACTTCTGTGAAAGTTTGGTTGTCCAAAGAGTTCTCGATGAAAGATCTTGAAAAATCTAGTAGGTGTATATCCTAGAAGCCAGTATAGCTGACACATTGTAATAAATCTAGAACACAATTTTATACTTAATACATTGATTTGATCAATAAAAGGGTAAGTTTAATTTTTACTTATGTGTGATGTGTCCTTGAATCATCTATAGAATTAACACTTCGATACATATTCTCAAGGTGTTGAAAATTAGAGACATGTATAAAATTCTTAAATGCTCTCGATCAAAGTATAATCATGAGGATCGTGATCGATCTGGATAGATCAATGCATAGATCACTTCTTTTGGAATAAATGAGCCTCTGGTCTATAGTGCAGAGACACTGAGCGATGAGTACGGATAGTTGTTAGAGAACAACTAGTACTGAATGTAACCATACAAGAGATCACTTAAATTTTTAATCAGTCATCAGTGATTATCTTGATACTATAGTTGATCTGTGATAGTATAACTACTCATAGTGAGACTGGTGGTGTTTGATTGACCCATAAATATGGCCTTATTGAGACTTTATAGTGGATGTTGGTGACAGTTGGTCTACTGTAGAAGTAGGATGCTATCTAGATAGAATCTATCAATTTTGATAGAGAGGAGTAGTCCTATAGAATTTGAGAGGCTAAGTTTGAGAGTCTATAGCCATAGTAGTGTAATTGATGGAAAAGAGCTTCTATAAGGATCACAATTGGACTTGAGCTGATCGAATCTATCATATAACTGATGATGAGGTTTGACGATTTATCCATGACCCGCCATCTAGTCGAGACTCACGATAGAGGGATTGAATCACATGTGAACTACATCTTGAGGTTTTTTTTCGATTTTATTGGATTGCCACTACATACTGCTAGGTGTCACTCATGGATTGTGACAGCTCACTAGGATTGCTCAGGATCAATAATCCTTGATGAGTTAGAATGAAATTATTTTAACCCATTGAAAAGAGTTTAAATGATACTATGATAGAGATCATAGTATATCTCACTATTAGATAGAATTGAATATATGGGATTACAAAATAAAGAGATTAGATCTAGAGTAAGCAATTAGACTTATAAAATCTCAATTGGATTTAGAGAAACCTTATTGGATTCAGGATAATCTTGCTAGCACATGATTGGACCCAATTTTTTTTTTATATTTAAATTATTTATTTGATAAAATTAATTAAAATTTAATTATCTACTAATAACCTAAATGATTTAGATTCATTGGGTTTCAATTGTTGGGTGCCTAGGGTTTTGGATCAAATACAATAAGAATTCAAACCCCTAATCAATTATCTTGATTGTTTGGATAGGGCACCACTTGATTTGATCAAGTTGGGCGTGCCCACTTAAAAGTGAGCATGTGGGACTAACATGGGGCATCCCCTAGGTCCCATGTGGTGTGTGAAAAAGTGAGTGCAAAGACTCCAATAGTTGGCACCTAATGGATCTCCTAAAGGTGATCAAATAACTAAGGCAATAAGGATTCCTAATGCAAGTAGGACTTATATTAAGGGACTATTTGGTTTTAAATAGGATTCAAACATTTTATCTATTTAAAGAGACCTTCTTTAAGGCTCTTAACATAAGATTTCTAGCAGCCCTTATGCCTCCCAAGAGTCCCCATGCCTCTCCCTCTTTTCTCCTTTCTAGTTCCAACACCCAAGGGTTGGGTGTCCTCCATCTCCATGCCCAAAGAAGCTTGGGTGTCTTCTCTCTTCTTTGCTAATTTTTAGACCTTGGTTACTTCATAATTTAGGAAAGAAGAGCAAGAGAAGAAGAGAAGAAAAAGATCAAAGAAAGGATCAAAGAGTTGACCGTGATCTAGGCTTCATTCAGATTCACAGGATGATCGTTCTTAGAAAAGAAAGATCAACACTAAAGAAGGCTGTTCCAGACTGATCTTGAGTAGATACCCATAGAGGCCAGACACTTGCATGGCTGAGAAAAAACTTTCTCTCTTTTAGATCTAGATTCAAAGAAAGAAATTGGAAAACAGGTATGTGATTCAATCATATATTTAATTTTAGCATAAAATTTAGTATGTATTCAATTTTAGTATATAAAGTAGATTTTTGTATTCTATGTTTTATGCATGTATGATTCAAATCTTTTATTCTACTATATTATTTTAAAAAAAAAATTAAAACATACATACATATCCTGACATGAAATTTTAATAGTTGTATCAAAGTCATGGATTTCATATGCATAAAATTGACATACATATTTTGAAAGAAGTTTTAAAATCTGATTTTTCTTGATACATGAGATGTATGAATGATTACTTTGAATCTAAAATTTATTTTAAATTTAATTTTTAGTTCATATATTTGATATGTGAAGGCATGCATAGATCTGAATTTGTTATAGATCAATTTTTAGTTTACGTATATGTGATATGTAGATGCATTTATAAATTTAAAAATTATTTTGATCTAATTTTTGATTCATATATGAGATGTATGATTGTATATTTAGGTCTGAAAATTAGTTTCAATATGATTCATGCTTTATATATGAGATATATAACATCATGTTATGATTTGAATTTTAGTTTAGATCTGAATTTTACATATATATATATATGAGATATATACTTGTATGTTAAATCTAAAATTAGTTTCATGATTTAAAATTTAACTTGCAAATATAAAATTTGAATTTAGAATCTAAAATTTGTGTTTGTGCATGAGAATTTTGGTCATGGGTAAATCAATAATTAGATCATGTAATTAGATTGCATCTAGAATTTTTGATTTGAACATAATGGATCTAATTTGATTAAATAATTGATCAAATTGAGTCAAGTATTGATTAAGATTAGGTCAATTAAGTTTAAGATTATGCAATTATTATTGATCAAATCAATTAAATCACATATGTAGAATCGATTAACCTAAGAACCTAATTCGGCTCGATGGCTTTAGCCTGATTCACTTAAGCTAACCTATTTGGACTAATTGACCTATTGGTGTCTAAGGCAAGTTATTGAGAGGTCATTATTTAATTGGTTCCATTCACTGATCTAGCCAATTTATTAGTGTCTAAGAAAAGCAACAGGGGGACCCCTATCAATCTCCACTTATCTGACCAATTTGGAAGATTGAGTCTTGAATAAAGTTGACTGGTGGTTTGGTTTAGCTCATGCCAATTAGATCGATCATATGATGATTGATTAGATGAGATCTAAACCTAGATTTTTTCATAAATATTAAATCCATAGGTCTTCCATCGTTATAGAAGTACAAGCATGGTATTGGGGTTAATTGTTCTCGACGAGTCACAGTGGTTCAGTTGCACCGAAAACATGCAACCACTCTATTAGCAAAAAGTTGCTCCAGGATAATGATGGGGTTGGGCCCAATAACTGTTAGGTGAGGGATCTAACAATGGCTTTGCATTAGCTTGCAAATGGTGGGTCGGATTTAACTAAAAAGTATGGTCAATAATTGTTAGATGAGCCCACATAACTTAGAGATCAAGTGACTGCAACATGCTTAGAAAAGTATCTGGGCAAAGGGTTGTCCACGCATCAGTGTGTGTGGGAAAAATTCAGTGCAGGGGTAAAATGATAATTTTAAAATTTTTTCAAAATTATGATTTTACAGTGAAAAAATATTAATTAATCTAATTAATTAATATGAATTTATCCTACACTAGGATCTAAATATGATATATAGCATGCATTCATTTAAATTTGAATTTCAAATTCAAATAGTAAACACTTTACTGTAATGTGTTTAGAACACAATACCTTTATGTGGGTAGTAGATCACCGCAATCTGATCACCGTCGGGAGAGTCTAATCATCGTGACGTAGCCACACAGCATGTCTGGGCTCTACGGATCATCCACACGAAGCTTCCGGTCTGATCGACTCCTCACAAGTGCTAGCTCGTTGAGAGCCCTTTTGACGGTCGATGCTGATCGAACTCCTTCAATCAATGTCTATCGATTTTTTGGACACTCTGGATCATCAACAGACATACTTGAGAGGATGTTGAAGATCTCCCTGAGATTTTGTGGGCTCACGATACTCGTAGCTCACTTTCTCACTTTTTGAACCCCAAGCTAAAACTCTTGGAAACTCACTGGAAATCTTGCACCCACTTTTCATTCTTTTCTTTCTTTTTCTCTTGGAAGGATATGGACTTCCTTCTCATGCACAAGAGTTCTCATGCCCCAAAATTTTTCTTCAAAAATCTTCTTCTTGCACGCCCCACTCTTCTCCTCCTTTTATAACCACGTCAAACGTCTTATCCAAAAGAAAGGATAAAGATGAGTAATTGCACATTTGAATTCAAATCAAATTTTGAATTCAAATGGACACCAACTCATCTCTTATCCACTAAAGGCATGAGGCATGGCTTAAATTATGCATGGAGTGATTTCATGAGAAACCTTTTCTCATATAATAAATGGGACGTAAAAAAAGGGATAAGGTGCAAAGATTGATTGCCCATTCAAATTCAAACTTTATTTTGAATTTGAATGGCCAACCAATCATCCTTATCCATTCATATAGCACATTAAGGTGGGGTGTGGAGAGGCTTGGCATGAGAAAATAATTCATGAGAAGTTCCTTCTCATGAATTCAAATGGGTGCAATAGAAGTGAGGTGGCGCAAGAAGATTGGATCAAGATGGTTTAATTATTTAAACCAACCTAATTGAACCAAATAATTTAGGTCCAATTAGACTAATTTAAACCCAACTAAATTAGGCTTAATTAGGCTCAATAAAATCCTAATCAAATCAAGAATTGACTAAGCCCAACTCCTGATCAAATCAGGGACCAAACCATCTCGACGATTAGGTCAACTCTTAACCTAATCGGGTCAAACCCAACTGAATCCAATTCAATTGGACTTGATCCAAAAATAATTACTCAATCAAATTGAGTTAATTAGCAATCAAATCACTAATTAAACCTCTCATAAATATTGAGTCTAAATTTGATGGGCAATCGGGTATCAGAATTCATCGATATGTAACCCTGATCGAAAAGTCCCAACCAGTGGGACTCTTGACCCCGGTACCCATAATGTGTGGAACTCATGATCAGAGAATCCTAATTCTCAATCACTGAGTTTTAAACATGAAGGATTCTACACCAGCCATCAGATCAGATAGGAACCTCTAATGTGTGTGACCCCGCAGGTTCAAATCTAAGCCGGTAGCACAGGAACCAATTCCTGTACTAATCGAAGTGACCATCTAGCAATGGTACCCGATGTTCGGATAGGTCGAAGAGTCGCAATCGCAACACTCAGAACCTACATGAATATGGTTACTGTATAATTCATCCTTTTGACCGCTATGTTTAGGATGACTCAGGGTTAAACTGTCAACCCTGATCAGATCATCTGAATCGTGCTCAACTCAAACAGTCCTGTGACTCCTCATTAGGACTACCCTGGCCAAGATTTTGCTAAATTGAAACATGACTATACACAGCTCCTAAACTGGAGTGGTCAATTCTATCTTGACACATGCACTGACAAGTCAAGTACTTGACTACTCCCAGCAGCCTTCCGTCACTGAATTAGAAATTCAGGTAGTCCAGTGCCTAAGTACAGTGAGTTGCTTGCAAGTCACCATAGCGGTCTCAGGTCGGAGGGATATTTATACCCATATTCCATTGGAGCAAATCTTGATAGCAGAAATAGCTCCGAAGTCGGTCACGTTCAGTGCGGATGTACCCTTACATCTCACCTGTATGCCATACCAGTGTCTCCACACTCATTGGTTCAGAGGACAACCAACCTATATGGCACACAACGACCTATGCTTGATAAATATTGTCATCCTTGGTAACAACGTATCATTTGGTCGTGAACAGATTTAAGGACTAAATGATAAATCCTCCTTTGTTGAGTCTAAATAGTCCTAAGGACTTCACCACAACATAGGAGTTCATTAGAAGATAAAATATTTTGTGATAAAAAATACCAAAATATTTTTTATTAATTCATAATTCATGTACATATACAAAAATGAGCAAACCGTCAACAGGCTGACGATTGGCTTTGAGACACTATTCCCAACAATCTCCCACTTGGCCTAAAGCGAATCGGTGCAGTATCTAATACCCATCTTTGACTTGTAGTTGTCGAACTCCTTCATCATAATGGCTTTAGTGAATGGGTCGGCCAGGTTTTCTTTTCCGTCGATCTTCTAAAGATCGACGTCACCTCAATCCATAATTTTTCGGATGAGATGGTAGCGGCGCAAAATATGCTTCATCCGCTGGTGTGCCTTTGGTTCCTTCACCTGAGCAATGGCTCTAGAGCTGTCACAGTAGAGCAGAACTGGACCAACAAGGGAGGGTGCTACTTCGAGCTAGGTGATGAATTTCCTCAGCCACACCGCTTCTTTGGCAGCATCTGATGCAGCGACATACTCCGCCTCGTAAACTGAATCAGCCACTGTGTGCTGCTTGGAACTTTTCCAGCAGATAGCTCCACCATTAAGGGTAAAAATAAATCCCGACATACTTTTGCTGCCATCATGATCAGACTGAAAACTAGAGTCTGTAAACCCTATAAGTCTCAAGTCCGATTCACCATAAACAAGCCACTAGTCCTTAGTATTTCTTAAATACTTCAGGATGGTTTTAACAACCTTCCAGTGATTCTTTCCTAGATTAGATTGGTATCCACTCACTACCCCTAGTGAGTATGCCACATCTGATCATGTACATGTCATGGCGTACATGATAGATCCCACTGCCGAAGTATATGGAATCCTATCCATACGCTCTCTCTCTTGAGGTGTTGTCGGACAATCCCTCTTCGAAAGAGAAATTTCATGGCCTATCGGAAGATAGCCTTTCTTGGAATTCTCCATACTGAACCTCTTCAGCATAGTATCAATATACGTGGACTGAGATAAATCAAGCAACCTTTTAGATCTATCCCTATAGATCCTCATCCCTAGGATGTAGGAAGCTTCTCCCAGATCCTTCATGGAGAATTGTGACGACAGCCAAATCTTTATTCCCTGTAATGCAGGGACATCATTCTCGATTAAGAGAATGTCATCCACATACAATACAAGAAATACTACTACTGAACCATTAGTCCACTTATAAATGCAGGGCTCTTCTCCATTCTTAACGAAGCCATACGTCTTGATCATCTTATCAAAACGTATGTTCCAACTCCGTGATGCCTGCTTAAGTCCATAAATGGACCTCTTTAGCCTGCACACCTTAGACTCATCTGTGGACGTGAATCCTTTAGGTTGTATCATATACACCTCTTCGTCCAGCTCTCCCTTTAGGAAAGCTGTCTTCACATCCATCTGCCAGATTTCATAGTCCAGATGGGTAGCTGTCGCAAGCATAATCCGAATGGATTTGAGCATTGCCATAGGAGAAAATATCTCATCATAGTCTATACCATAACGTTGATGATATCCCTTGGCAACCAGACGGGCTTTATAGGTTTCCACCTTTCCGTCTGTGCTCCTCTTCCTCTTGAAGACCCACTTACACCTTATGGGTTTTACTCCTTCGGGTGGGTCAACCAATGTCCACACATTGTTGACCTTCATGGACTCCATTTCGGATTTCATGGCCTCTAGCCATTTCTCAAAGTCGGGTCTCTGCATTACATCCATGTAGGTGATCGGATCTTCATCATTTTCATCAAGTTCGATAGGATCGTCATCCCAGACCAAGAAACCATAGTATCTATCCGATTGACGTGGTACTTTACCAGATCGCCTTAAGGGTGCTTGAATAATAGGCTCTGGATCTGATCTAATCAAATCTGATTCAGGTTCAGCAACTTGTGTCGATTTTTCCACCTATCAAACTTCATCAAGTTCGACCTTAGAGGCAACAGTCCCTTCACCAAGAAACTCCTTTTCCAAAAAGATTGCCTTAAGGCTGACAAACATTTTTTGCTAATCAGCTAGGTAGAAGTAATACCCTTTGGTCTCTTTTGGATACCCTATAAAATTATACTTATCAGACCTAGGTCCAAGCTTGTCCGTAATTAAACGTTTAACATAAGTCGGACACCCCCAAACCCTAAGATGCGAGAGTACTGGCTTACGTCCTATCCATATCTCATATGGCATTTTGGTTACAGACTTACTCGAAACTCTATTTAGAAGGTAACAAGCCGATTCGAGTGCATATCCCTAGAGGAAGATCGACAGACCAGCAAACCCCATCATGGATCGAACCATGTCCAACACGGTCTGATTCTTCCTTTCAGACACACCATTATGCTGTGGTGTTCCAGGAGGTGTCCACTGAGAGAGAATCTCATTCTCCCCAAGATATGTCAGAAAATCATTGGAAAGGTATTCACCTCCTCGATCAGATCGAAGAGTTTTAATATACTTTTTAGTTTATTTTTCTATCTCATTTCGGAATAGTTTGAACATTTCAAACGACTCTGACTTATGCTTCATTAAATAGACATACCCATACCTCGATAGGTCGTCTGTGAAGATTATGAACTAGAAATATCCACCTCTTGCACTTGAGCTCATGGGTCCACATACATCAGAATGTACCAGACCCAAGAGTTCATTGGCTCGCTCACCTTTTCCAGTAAAAGGTGATTTGGTCATTTTACCAAGAAGATAGGACTCATAGGTTGGAAGTGATTCACAATCACCTACTTCAAGAATTCCTTCTTGAGCCAACCTGTTTATCCTGTTCTTATTGATATGACCTAGCCTACAGTGCCAAAGGTAGACTTCTGACACATTATCTATTCTAGGACGTTTACCGGAGATTTGAACCATATTAACAGGTTGTGATAGAAAGTAAATTCCATTATTAAGTTGTCCAACAAATATTGTAACACCATTCAGAATGATATTGTAAATATTTTCTTTTATTAAAAATTGATAACCGTTCATGGCCAAAAGGCCTACAGAAATAATATTTAATAAAAAGCTTGGACAATAGTGACATTCACTCAGAATTACGTTTTGAGAATTGATTACAAGGTTCATGATTCCTAATGCTAGAACTGAAACTTTGCTTCTATCTCCAACGTTCAGGAATCTCTCGCATTCATCAAATCTCCTACTGACCTGTAGATCCTGTATCGAATTGCAAATATGATAAGGGCTTCCGGTATCCAATACCCAGGCAGTAGTATCACAAATAGAAAAGTTGCAAGGTATTATCATATAAGTACCTTGCTTCTTCTTCAGCCTATTCGGGTCCAGGGAGGTAATGTATAGAGGATAGTTCCTCTTCCAGTGCCCCTGCTTCTTGCAAAAGAAGTACTCCGCCTGGCTCGGGTCGGGCTTGCACTTCTTGGTCTGACCCTGTGCAGACGTCCCAGCATGCAGCTGCACCTTCTTATTCTTCTTTTTCTTGTTCTTCTTCTTCCCTTTTTTAAAAGATCGACGACCAGAAGAAGACCCTCCCACAATATTTACCGACTCCTTATGGAGCTGGTGATCCTTCTCAAAGTTCTGCAGCAACCCCAACAAGCCGTGGTAGTTCACTGCAGGCTTTGTCATCCGAAAATGAGTAAGGAAGGGGAGGAAGGACTTGGGCAATGAATTAAGGATCGCATCCTTACCGAGCTGCTCGTGCAAGGGAAAGCCCAGTTTACTTAGGCGCTCAATCATTTCGATCATATACAGTACATGATCAGTGACTGAGGCTACATCCCTCATCCGAGCATTGAAAATGGCATAATTTGTTTTGTGCCTTTCAATGTCGTCAGGCATGCCAAAGGAGTCATTCAATATTTGAAGCATCTCTTGGGGCTGGGCATTCTCGAACCTGTGGCTGAACTCATCATTCATTGCCGCCAGCATTATGCACCGAACGGTGGTGCGGTCGTTGAGCCACTTTTGATAAGTGTCTCGGACCGTCCCTCTAACGTTCGAGGTTGGCTCCTCAAGTGTCGGATCCATTACTACATAAAGGATCCGCTCATGCTCAAGGATGATTTTTAATTTTCGATACCAGCTATTGAAATTAGATCCCATGAGCTTGTCATTATCTAATAATGACCGGAGGGACAGGGTAGTGGCCATAGCTGCATAAAGGAAAACCAAACCTCTATGAGTACATAAATTATAAATACTAAAGACTTGGACTTTAATCTAAAGTTTCTCTCAGTATTTTTACGAACTGGTAGCCTCAACCTCTAATTCGAAGAATTACTTTAATTCCTTAGTGGGTACAAGAATCCACACAGACTACACACGAGTCCAACTTTGGTTGGTCAACCCATGTGCATCTATGGGTAGGTTCATAACCAGTTGTTTCTCTAAACAACTTCTAGTAATTGATTTTGCCCCAGAACCTAATCAGTAGGCTTTGGCCTCCACTGAAAAGATCTGGTTAGGTCCAACCATTAACATGATTTGATTTGGTGAATCGGACCAATAAATGATCAGGCCCGACTTTAGCCGGACAACCTGACCACCATCAAAAAGACTCAAACCAAATTATCATATTATGAATGATAATTCCATTAGTCAATAAGCACCAGACCTTTGGGCCTCCAATGATTATTAAACTAATGAACTCATTATCACTCACTTAATGGGAGGCTATGACTTAGTTATCAATATAACTTAATCATTTTTAGGGATCTAATAATTTTTGAGGATTTTATTAAAGGATAGATGAGAAAAAATATACAGCCAATTTCAATCCTCCCACTGACTTCACCAAGTCAGATTAAAAAGGATTTAATTAAAGCTGGCATTAGGAGCACCTAAATCAATCAAACTGATTTACCTAATGATATGGGTGAGCCCTAATCACCAAGTTATCTAATCAAAATCTAATTCACCAGGTTGGCCAGGTAAGTGAGATCAGTGGTGGGGATAAGCCATTAACTCGTCAGAGATCGAATCACTGTGAGTAGCTCCTGCTTAAAAATCACTGGTCAAACTGCCAAACTTACCTTAGACACCAACTGGTTCATTAGTTTTAATTTGATCAACTTAGTAAATAGGGTTCCACCACGTAGCCATGAATTAAGTCCATCTTAGTCTAGTTAAAGATATGGACCCATTCAACTACAACTATTGGAGTTGAGTCTAGAGTATCCTTGACCTAATCTAATTCAACTTTTGATTAGATTTGATCAATTACTCTAATTTATCCATTTCTTTAAGCTAACCTTAGGTCTAACCCAATTATGGACCTAATCCATCTAACCCATTGACCCACAAGTTTATGCAATTGTCTTAGGTCTTAATTCATAATTCTAGACCTACTAGACAACACTTAATTTTTTTAATTAAGTATTTGGGCTGATGGGTCAGGGTTTGGCATTTCAAAAATAATTTTCAAATTTGAAAGGTTTTATTTTCTGTTCACCAAATATGTTGACTCATTTCACAAATAGATCAGCACATTTCATAAATAGTAATCCTATTGCTAGTTACATAACAGAAAATAACTCAATCAAAATAAATCATGAATATTCCTTTAGATCTAATCTAACACATTCATTATAAATTTCATAATTGAACCTTTACATCTTAAATCCTTTCGCTACTTCATCTGCATGAGATATAATTGAGCGGCACCCCTACCGTCATAGGAGACCCCATCAAATGGGAGGAGAGGATCTTTAAACCCTACTTTTCTCCTATGACCGGATGACCATGGCAACCAATCCAATTCGATTACTTGTTACTTGGATCAAGTATATCTTAATATACCCATTTGAAAATTTAAATTTCAAATTTCAAATTTTAAATTTTGAATTTCAAATTTCAAACAAATTTTAAATTTCAAATTTTCAAATTTTTGAATTTCAAATTTTAAATTTCAAAATTTGAAATTTAAATTTTGAATTTCAAATTTGAAATTTTAACTAAATTTCAAATTTTGAATTTTGAATTTTAAATTTTTAAATTTTGAATTTCAAATTTCAAATTTCAAATTTTAAATTTTAAATTTTGAATTTTAAAATTTTGAATTTTGAATTTCGAACAACTTTCAAAATTCAAATTTTAAATTTTGAATTTCAAATTTTAAATTTAAACTTTTAGATTACAACTTAATCTACGCATGCAAATATATATATCATATCTAAGAACCCATTCTGATACCATTTGTGGGGAAAATTCAGTGCAGGGGTAAAATGATAATTTTAAAACTTTTTCAAAATTCTGATTTTACAGTGAAAAAATATTAATTAATCTAATTAATTAACATGAATTTACCCTACACTAAGATCTAAATATGATATATAGCATGCATTCATTTAAATTTGAATTTCAAATTCAAATAGTAAATACTTTACTGTAATGTGTTCAGAACACAATACCTTTATACGGATAGTAGATCGTCGCAATCTGATCACCATCGGGAGAGTCTGATCATTACAATGTAGCCACACAACGTGTCTGGCCTCTGCAGATTATTCACATGAAGCTCTCGATCTGATCGACTCCTCACGAGTGCTAGCTCGTTGTAGAGCCCTTTTGATGGTCGATACTGATCGAACATCTTCGATCAATGTCTATCGATTCTTTGGATGCTCCAGATTATCAACAGACATGCTTGAGAGGATGTTGAAGATCTCTCTGAAATTTTGTGGGCTCACAACACTCGTAGCTCACTTTCCCACTTTTCAAACCCCAGGCTAAAACTCTAGAAAACTCACTGGAAACCTTGCACCCACTTTTCTTTCTTTTCTTTCCTTTTCTCTTGAAAGGATATGGACTTCCTTCTCACGTACAAGAGTTTTCATGCCCCAAATTTTTTTTTCAAAAATCTTCTTCTTGCACGCCCCACTATTCTCCTCCTTTTATAACCACGTCAAACATCTTATCCAAAAGAAAGGATAAAGATGAGTAATTGCACATTTGAATTCAAATCAAATTTTGAATTCAAATGGACACCAACTCATCCCTTATCCACTAAAGGCATGAGGCATGGCTTAAATTATGCATGGAGTGATTTCATGAGAAATCTTTTCTCATGTAATAAATGGGGCGTAAAAAAAGGGATAAGGTGCAAAGATTGATTGCCCATTCAAATTCAAACTTTATTTTGAATTTGAATGGCCAACCAATCATCCTTATCCATTCATATGGCATATTAAAGTGGGGCGTGGAGAGGGCTTGGCGTGAGGAAATAATTCATGAGAAGTTCCTTCTCATGAATTCAAATGGGTGCAATGGAAGTGAGGTGGCGCAAGGAGATTGGATCAAGGTGGTTTAATTATTTAAACCAACCTAATTGAACCAAATAATTTAGGTCCAATTAGACTAATTTAAACCTAACTAAATTAGGCTTAATTAGGCTCAATAAAATTTTAATCAAATCAAGAATTGACTAAGCCAACCCCTGATCAAATTAGGGACCAAACCATCTCGACGATTAGGTCAACTCTTAACCTAATCGGATCAAACCCAACTGAATCCAATTCAATTGGACTTGATCCAAAAATAATTACTCAATCAAATTGAGTTAATTAGCAATCAAATCACTAATTAAACCTCTCATAAATATTGAGTCCAAATTCGATGGGCAATCGGGCATCAGAATTCATCGATATGTAACTCGGATCGAAAAGTCCCAACCAGTGGGACACTTGACCCCGGTACCCATAATATGTGGAACTCATGATCAGAGAATCTTGATTCTCGATCACTGAGTCCCAAACATGAAGGATTCTACACTAGCCATCAGATCAGATAGGAACCTCTAATGTGTGTGACCCTGCAGGTTCAAACCTAAGTCAGTAGCATAGGAACCAATTTATGTACTAATCGAAGTGACCATCTAGCAATGGTACCCGATATTCAGATAGGTGAAGAGTCGCAATCGCAACACTCAGAACCTACATGAATATGGTTACTGTATAATTCATCCTTTTGACCCCTGTGTTTAGGACGACTCAAGGTTAAACTATCAACCCTGATCAGATCATCCGAATCGTGCTCAACTCAAACAGTCCTGTGACTCTTCATTAGGACTACCCTGGCCAAGGTTTTGCTAAATTGAAACACGACTATACACAGCTCCTAAACTGGAGTGGTCAATCCCATCTTGACACACGCACCGACAAGTCAAGTACTTGACTATACCCAGTAGCCTTCCGTCACTGAATTAGAAATTCAGGTAGTCCAGTGCCTAAGTGCAGTGAGTTGCTTGCAAGTCACCATGGCAGTCTCAGGTCGGAGGGACATTTATACCTATATTCCATTAGAGCAAATCTTGACAGCAGAAATAGCTTCGGAGTCGATCACGTTCAGTACAGATGTACCCTTACATCTCACTTGTATGCCATACCTGTGTCTCCACACTCATTGGTTAATAGGACAACCAACCTATATGGCACACAATGACCTATGCTTGATAAACGTTGTCATCCTTGGTAATGACGTATCATTTGGTCGCGAACAGATTTATGGACTAAACAACAAATCCTCTTTTGTCGAGTCTAAATAGTCCTAAGGACTTCACCACAACATAGGAGTTCATTAGAAGATGAAATATTTTATGATGAAAAATACCAAAATAATTTTTATTAATTCATAATTCATGTACATATACAAAAATGAGCACGACCATCAATAGACTGACGATTGGCTTTGGGACACTATTCCTAACAGTGTGTATATTACCAATAACTGTTAGGTGAGGTGCATGTTATCAATGAAACTATAGCACCTACTAGAAATCCACTTATCGTGTTAGGGTTTTTGTTTCTCATCTGAAAAGTAAAGGGATCTGAAAAAATAGTGGGAGTTATTGTTTGCATCTTAAAATCTCTAGAGTAAATATAAATTTAAAGTACAAAAGTCTAACTTAAATCTATACTCTCACAATTAAATCATGTCAGCTTCAAACCCTCGAGCCCACATTCTTGAATCCAATCATTTGACTTGAACCAATTACAAAGATTGGCTTAGAAACCTCAGGATTGTCCTAACTTCTAAAAAATTAGGTCATGTACTCGACCAGAAACTCCTAGTGTTACCAAATTATCCTACTGCTGAGTAAAGAATAGCTTATGAAAAGTGGATAGATGAAGACAATCGGGTTAAGTACTATGTACTGGCATCCATGTCAAATGAGTTACAGAGCCAGTATGAGCATATGCCCACTTCCAGAGTTATGATCACTCACCTACAAGAGTTGTATGGTGAGCAGAGCTATACAGTATGCTTCAAAGTATCCAAGAGACTCTTCAATCTAAAGATGCATGAAGGGCAGTCAGTCCATGAGTACTGTATGATAGTGATCAAGGACATCGAGGAGTTTGAAAAACTCTAGCTTGATATGCAAAAGAAATTGCAGATGAATTTGATCTTTCAATCCCTTACGAGTTCATATAGTCAATTTATTATAAATTTTTATATGAACAAACTTGATTGCACTATACCCGAACTAGTCAATATGTTGGCTACTACTGAGGAAACCTTGAAGAGTTCAAGGGGCATTATTCTCATTGTGGAGCAGATTTCTTCATCCAAGAGAAAGTCTGGTTGGAAAAAGAAGTGTAAACCCATGAAGAAGCAAAAGAAAGAGAGCATTCCAAAGAAGGACATTCTAAAGAAGACTGAAGCAAAGAGAAAGTGTTTTTACTGTGATGCTGAAGGCCATTGGAGGAGGAACTGTCCACTCTACTTGGAGAGCTTGAAGACCAAAAGAGGTGACAAACCTTCAAAAGGTATGCTCGTAATTAAATCTAATCTTATAGTTTCTTCTACTTCTAGTTGGATATCAGACTCTGGTTTGAGTGCTCATTTATATACTTCAATGCAGGGTCTAATAGAAAGTAAGAGGTTGAGAGAAGGTGACATGATCCTTCAAATCGATAATGAAGCAAAAATTACTACAGAAGCCATTGGCACTTATTCTCTTCAATTACTTTCAAGATTTAGATTAGATTTGAAAGATTGTTATTTTGTTCCTATAGCTAGTCGAAATTTAATTTTCACATCTATGCTAGCATAGGATGGTTTTGATTTGAATTTCAAGAAAGACTTTTATTTTATTTATTTATAAAATAAATTAATTTTATGTGATCTTTTAATTGACAGTCTTTATCACTTGCATATTGATGCGAACGTGAATTTAAATAAGCAAACAGTGAGTGCTGTAGGTCAAAAGTGACTCAAAGACGAAATTAATCAAAAGTACTTGTGGCATCATAGACTAGGCCATATTGGAGAGGATAGGATAAACAAACTAAAAAATGATGAGATCCTTGGCTCTGTTGATTTAGAGTCATATCCATCTTATAAATCTTGCTTTCGAGAAAAAATGGCCAAGTGACCCTTTGTAGGGCATGGGGAGAGGGCCATCGAGTTACTTGCCCTAATATACACCAATATGTGTGGGTCATTTGATATACAGGTTGTTGGTGCAAAAATCCGCTTGCGTCGGAGAAGCTGGAGTTGTGGGGGTCGCGGTCATCGCTGGGACCTGCAAAAGAAGTCTAAACCAGAGGTGGGGTTACTCCGGCAAGACCCTCTGACGCTCAAGTCAGTTCTCTGCCTCAACAAGAATGGAGTGCTCGAACGAAAATTTTAGCAGAGTTTTGGGATAGAAAATAGAGCTTTGAGAATAACGTATCTGGGGTCCCTCTTTTATAGGCGGAGGGAGCAACAGACTGATAGCGATGTTTGTAACCGTCTGGCAGTGGGCTGCCCATGGTCAGGAGGAGTTTGTGGCGAAGAGTAGTGGAGTGGACCCGTGGCTATCACCGGGGCGTGCCACGTGGAGTCTGCCGCGGGGAGTGGAGCGGCGTCCGTTGTTGCGACTTGCCAGAGGATGGATGAATCGTGCGGTATCCGTCGCAGGAAGTGGAGCAGGATCGTGGCCATTATTGTGGCCTGCCAGGGAGCGATGGAGCTGCATGGAATCCATCGCAAGAAGTGGAGCAGTGCTGTGGCCGTTACCGCGGCCTGCCAGGGAGTGATGGAGCCGTGCGGAATTTGTCGCAGGAGGTGGAGCAGAGTCATGGCTGTTGCTGTGGCCTGCCAGGGGGTCCAAGCCTGTCGGCCGGAGTTCGATCGGAGTGTCTGGCGGAGAGAGGTGGCTAGCCACCCGTCTGAGAGGAGCTCGAAGTCTGGCTCTCGTGGGAGTCCGGATGGAGTCTTCCTTCAGTCAAAGTCGGGGGCGAGGTCTGGCTCCCGTGGGAGTCCGGATGGAGTCTTCCCACAGCTGGAGTCGGAGATGAGGTCCGGCTCCCGTAGGAGTCCGGGCGGAGTCTGCCTGCAGTCAAAGTCGGGGGTGAGGTCCGACTCCCGTGGGAGTCCGGATGGAGTCTTCCCGCAGCTGGAGTCGGAGACGAGGTCCGGCTCCCGTAGGAGTCCGGGCGGAGTCTGCCTGCAAATGGAGTTGTGGGCGAAATCCGGCTCCCTAAGAGTCTGGATGAAGTTTACCAGCGGTCGAAGTCGGGGATGAAGCCCGGCTCCCGTAGGAGTCCGGACGGAGTCTTCCCGTAGCCGGAGTCGGAGACGAGGTCTGGCTCCCGTAGGAGTCTGGGCGAAGTCTACCTGCAATTAAAGTCAGGGGCGAAGTCCGACTCCCGTAGGAGTTCGGATGAAGTTTACCAGCAGTCGAAGTCGGGGACGAAGCCCAGCTCCCGTAGGAGTCCGGGCGGAGTCTTCTCGCGGTTGAAGTTGGGGGCGAAGTCCAGCTCCCATAGGAGTCTGGATGAAGTCCACCTGCAATTAAAGTTAGGGGCAAAGTCCGGCTCCCGTAGGAGTCCAGATGAAGTTTACCAGCGGTCGAAGTCGGGGATGAAGCCCGGCTCCCGTAGGAGTCCGGGCGGAGTCTTCTCACGGTTGAAGTTGGGGACGAAGTTCGGCTCCCATAGGAGTTCGGATGAAGTTTGCCTGCGATCGGAGTCAGGGACGAGGTCCGGCTCCCGTAGGAGCTCGGACGCCGCGAAGAATCCGGTCGACGTCGGCAGGGTCCTGCCCGTCGGCAAAGCTCGAAAATGTGGCGGAGGCTCGGCCGCCTTGGGGTTTGAAGAGACATCGGTGGAGGTCGAAAGTCAATAAGATCCCCGGAGGGTCACACCCATCACGAACTTCGGCTGGGGGGTATTTTATACCCAACACCAGTCCCCCTACTTTCGTGTTCGAATTTCGAATGAAGAAAGTACAGAGAAATTTTTGCAGTCGAAGTCATCCCCTTGAAGCCTGTGCATGATCGCCCCTAGATATTTTGGCATTAAATGCGCGCATGCTGGAGTCTTTTTGAATCGGGGCGATTCAAAGAGACCTTTCGGAATTTCTGCTGGTACGTTGGCCCAGGTACGGTGCAGTAATGACTCCGTCAGCTGTCAGCCGCTTTTAGCCGCTTGCCATGGTGAGTGGGACACGTGTCGAGCGCGGGTCGGCCTGGGAGGATTCGCGATCATTATGGCATCGGATCCCGGGGCCTATTTAAACCTGCCCTTTCGCCTTCAGGGGCCTTATTCCACCTGAAAGTTCTATCGATGTCCGCCTTCTCTTCGAGAGCCCTGACCCTCCTTGGCGTCTTCTTTGGCCCTAAGCATCCTTCGAGTCATCCCTGTCCTCGCCCCTCTGCATCCTTCAGAGCGATCTAGGTTAGTCCCAGAACCTTTATTTTTCTTCTTGCCATTTAGGGGCCTTTTCTTCTCCATTTTCTTCTGTCATATTCCTCTGATTTGGTCTCCTGCAACCCCTCGTCCTTTGTCCCATCTGATTTTTTCGGGATCCTTAGGGTCTTCATTTGAAGTCATTCGAAATGTCTTCCGGCACCTTCGCTTCTAGCGGTTCCGGGAGTTCTTCTGCCTCGGCCCCCCAGGAACCCCACTCTGTAGACGAACCCACTTCTGGGATTGGGCTTCGCCCAGTCTTTGCGCCGGGTGCCATTCCCTGCTCCCTGACTCCGAATGAACTCCTACTGATAAGGGTTCAGTATGGAGTTCCTCTGGAGTATGACCTGGAGCTTCCTGGCCCCTCCGATCGGGCTAGCACTCCCCCACCCGATCGTTTCTGCCTGTATCAAGAGGCCTTCCGTGCCGGACTCTGGCTTCCGCTTCCACCCTTTGTCGTCGCCCTTTTTCACTTCTTAGATATCTCTTTAGCTTCAGTTGCTCCGAATTCTTTTAGGTTTTTGATAGGGTTCCTCTCCCTTTACCACGTAGTCGAGGTTTAGCCATCCCTCTCACTGTTTAGGCATTTCTATACCTTCAAGCGTCACCCTTTGGCGAAGGACTGGTGGTATTTCTCCTTGCAGTTTGGCAAGAAGGGGTTGCTGAAAGGCGCTCCCTCTTCAATCCACAACTGGAAGGAAAAATATCTCTTCGTCCACTGCCCAACATTGAGGCTGGGCCTGCCCCCTTGGGGCTCTCTGAGGGACTCTGTCCGTCGGGCTCCCAGTTTGGGGGAGGACGACCTTAAGGCCGCCCGAAAGCTTCTTGACTATTCCGCTCCTTCCCTTCCCAATCTTCTGAAGGAAAAATTTTTGTTCAACATCGTCTTGAGCCCCCAGGATCCTGCGAGTATTCCATCTTTTCCTTTCTCTTCTTTTCTTCCGTCCTTCTTCTCTTCTTTTTCTCTTTTTTTTTTTTTTTTTGCATGTCACTTCTTCCTTTTTTACCCCATTACTGATTTTTGATTTTTTTTTTCAGGAATGGACGCCGAAGCAGCACGGATTCTCGTCAGGGGCCTCAAGGCCCATAAAAGAAAAGGTGCTGCAGCCTCCGGATCAGCAAAGATGGCCAGAGTGGAGGAGACGAGCTCGGCCGTGCCTGTCCAGGTGGCTCCCACGGTCGACGTTCCTTCAAACTCCGAGCCACCGGCCCCCCGAGCCTCTTCGAGGAGTCCGCCGACTGGGGCTTCCGTTTTGGGGGTCCGATCCACAGAGGCGCCCAGAGTCGAGAGGGGGAGGAGAAGGAAGTCGGTGGCCCGCAGGGCGAGTAGCCGCTGAGCCATCATTGAAGAGTCCCTTGGTTCCGAAGAAGAGCTGGAGAATCCCTTCAATGATAAGGACTTGATCAAGCGGTTGATCGACGGCTGCATTCTGCCTGAAGTCGTCGAGAGGATTGACCACATCGATCCTGAGCAGTGGGTTTGGGACTCCCTAGGGTCCTTTCTCGAGGTAAACAAGTCTTCATTTAATTGGCTTTTCGACCCTTATTCTGATCCCCTAGCCGCCCTTGCAGATTGGGCACCAGCTCCTTGCCAACATCGAGGCGACGAACTGGGCGAGGAGGGATGCCATCCAGGCGGAGGAGCATCGCCGGGCTGAAGTCGCTCGCCTCAAAGAAAAGGCCGCTGAAGTAGTTACCCTCCAAGAGGCCCTGGAGAAAGAAAAGCAGGCCCGGGAGGAAGAGAAGCAGATCTTGGAGGAGACGGTGAGAAAGGCAGAGGTCGAGGTCGTCAATTTGGCAGAGCAGATTCTGGTCTTGGTCTCGGAGGCCAGGGGTCTTGCGGTGGAGGAGTTCAAGGCCTCCACAGAGATGAGGGACCTGAACGTCCGATTCGGCCAAGAAGCATTCATCAAGGGGTTCGAGCTCTGCCAGGAGAAGGTGACCAGAAAATTTCTCGAGCTCGATCTCAGCTTCTTGGGCGAGGAGTCTGAAGATGAGGCTGGCCCCTCTCCTGTTGCTACTGCTGCCGCAGCCCCCCTTCCAGGGACACCGAGCTCCCTAACTCCCACCACTGAGGTCTGAGACCTCCGACCCTGTATTTTTCCTTTACTGTAATTTTTCTTTTCTTTTTGTCTTTAAGAAATATTCAATCAATAAAGTTGAATTTCTCGTCGTGGATCGCTTCTTCTTTCTTCCTTTCTCCTTTTTGTTTTTCTTTCTGCAATGAGACGCGCCTTGACGCTTTGGTCTCCTGATGGCAGCATCCTACCGAAGTACTTCCCCTACCTCAGGGAATTTCGCTGAAGTCCATGATCCAGCGGCTGAAGAAGGAGGTTCTTTATTTGACAAAAAGGTCGAAGAAGATGGAAGGTGAGCTTCGTAGGTTGAGGGAGGGTCATTCTGAAGCCACCACAGAGGCCATCCACTTTCGGAATCTCCACGTGAAGGGGATCATGGAGTACAGTCGGAGGAAGGCGAATTTCAAGAAGGAGCTTGAAGAATACAAGAAGTGCGCCAACGATCAGATTTGGGCCCAAGCTGCCAAGATCAGTTCTCTCAGAGTGGAGCTGTCGGCTGCACAGGAGAAGATTGGCCAGCTGGAGGGAAGTTCATCCCGGCTCTTGGCTCGGGCCGACGGCAATCGGGAGTGGTCGAAGAAGGTCTCCGACCTCCAGCAACAGCTCCAGGATACCGAGGCGAGCTATGATGCGTATCGAGCCGGCTGGCGCAAGCATGTGGACAAGTACAAGGGGAGGTTCAGGATGGCGACCGACGAGGTTGCCCACCTTCCAAGGCAGCTAGCTGAGGGGGCTCAATCCACTTCCGCTCGGGATTTCGATGAACTCCAATCCTTGAGAAGAACCGCAAAAGAACTATCCGTCGCTCTTGGGGAGGGGAAGGCCGAGCTGCAGCAGTTGAAGATCCAGCTGGTGTGTGAGCAGCAGGCCGTCAAGGATGCGGAGGCGGAATCTGAGGTCCTGAGAAAAAGGTGTCGAGAGGTGGAGAGCGAAAGCCAGCGATATCATCGAAGATACATGGAGATATTAATGAGAGAGAGAGAATTGGAAGCAAAAGTCAGACGTTTAAGAGATTTCCTGGTGAGGGTCGAAGCCGAAAGTCCGAGGTCGGAGGAAGTCGGGCCCCCTTAGGGCTCTTTTTGTCTTTCCATCTTCCCATGTATATATTTTTTTTCTTCTGTTGTTTCATCTTGTTCTTGTCATTTTGCTTTTCTTTCTTTAGCCTGCTGGGCTTTGTAGTGTATATTTTGTGAATGAAATGAAAAGGGGACCTTGTGTTACCTCATCTACGTGTTGTATTAAATTGTCGTCCGCCGAACTTCTTTTGTCTTTTGACTTGTCCGACGTTGATGTCGTTTGGAGGTACCCAATCGTCGCCACGCTGATTTGCTTTTCTTGTCATCCATGGCTGTAGGCTCGAGCTCGGTGGTCCGAACTCTGCATTACCTCGAAGGGGTCGTTATTTTCTTGACCTGTGTCGAGAGCCTTCTTAGAGGCCAGGGATGTTTGGTAGGAACTTTCCATCTTTGTTGAGACGAGGTTCTCCAGGTCTTTGGTGTGGTTTGTTTTTTATCTGTTGCCGGTGTAATTTGTCGCTTTCCTTCTTAATTTTTCTCCTCTTTCCGAGTGAGGGTCCTCCCCTTACTTTTCGCGGGGTCGCGTAGAGGTGTGGAGGTGCCGTTGAGGGGACTTTTCCCTTTATCCAATTTTGTTGGGCAGCCGGATTTTTGTCATTGTCAGGATGAGGTCCTCCTTCTATCCTTGACGTAGTCGATCTCAGCTTAGGTTAGGACGAGGTTCTCTTTCTGTTCCCGATGGGGCTGTGGGGGCACATAAAGGTCGTTGTGAGGGCCTCTCCCCCCATCCGGTCTAAAAGAACCGGATCTTCGACTTTGCTCATGTCAGGATGAGGTTTCCTCATGTTCTTAACATGGCTGTGGGGGCACATTAGGGCATCGTAGGGCCTCTCCCCCCATCCGGTCTAAAAGAATCGAGCCTTTGACTTTGCTCATGTTTGGGCGAGGTCCTCCTCCTGTCCCTAACAAGGCTGTGGGGGCACATTAGGGCATTGTAGGGCCTCTCCCCCCATCCGGTCTAAAAGAACCGGGCCTTTGACTTTTCTCATGTTAGGGCGAGGTCCTCCTCCTGTCCCTAACAAGGCTGTGGGGGCGCATTTGGGCGTTGTAGGGCCTCTCCCCCCATCCGGTCTAAAAGAACCGGGCCTTTGACTTTGCTCATGTTAGGGTGAGGTTCTCCTCCTGTCCCTAACATGGCTGTGGGGGTACGTAAGGGCGTTGTAGGGCCTCTCCCCCCATCCGATCTAAAAGAACCGGGCCTTTGACTTTGCTCATGCTAGGGCGAGGTTCTCCTCCTGTCCCTAACATGACTGTGGGGGCACATTAGGGCATTGTAGGGCCTCTCCCCCGATCCGATCTTAAAATAATCAGACTTTCATTTTGCTCATGTTAGGACGAGGTTCTCCTCCTATTCCTAACATGACCGTGGGGGCACTCAAGGGCCGTTATATGGGCCTCTCTCCCGGTCCGATCTTAAAATAATCAAACTTTCATTTTGCTTATGTTAGGACGAGGTTCTCCTCCTGTTCCTAACATGACCTTATTTTAATTGTTTGAAGGGGTCGTCCCCAATCGTAACAAATCCATGCCAAAAGGAAAAGACATGCAAAGTTGAAAGGAATTTTGATTCAAAGCAAAGTCGTGAGTAGTACATTTACAAGTTTCTCGAGTTCCATAGTCGTGGAAGGCCTGCTCCTCTTTGAGGCCCTCCGATGATGGAGTCGATGGTCCCGATTGGAGGCCGATCTCTGGGCTGCTCCTCCCTCCTTGGCGGTTCAGGTTGCGGCAGGGCCCTTGGCCGATCTTCTCTACCCTCAGGCCGGCGTCGAATGAACCTATCGAGTCGACCTCGCCGGATGAGCTCCTCGATCTCGTCTCGGAGCTGGATGCATTCCTCCGTGTCGTGGCCGTGGTCACGATGGTAGAGACAGAACTTGTTGGGGTTGCACTTTTCGGGGTGTGTGCGCATCCTCTCTGGCCTAGGGAGCTGCTCCCTGACCTCCATCAGTACCTGGGTCTTCGAGGCATTGAGGGGGGCGTAGTTACAGAATTTTCTCGGTGGAGAACCTCGCCGAACCACACGATCCGAACTTCTCTGCCTATGTACCCGGGGAGGAGTATGGACACGCTTGTTCCCAGGAGGGGTTCGAGAATGTGGCTGAGCTTCTCTCGGCCCTTTTTCGACTGCGGGCTTACTCGAGTCTCCCGCCTGCCGCTCTCTCGCAGTCTCCTCATCCTTCATTTTGAAGGCTTCTTCCGCTTAGGCGTACCATTCAGCCCGAGCCAACAAATCAGTAAAATCCCTGGGGTACTTCTTCTCCAGGGAGAACAAAAGGTCATTCTTCTGAAGGCCGCCCTTCAGAGCGGCCATTGCTACCGATTGATCCAAATTCTGGACCTCCAGCGCTGCGACATTGAAACGGTTGATGTAGGTCTGAACGGACTCCCCCTCCCTCTGCTTGATATTGATGAGGGACTTTGAACCCTTCCGGGGGCACCGCCTGCTGACAAAATGGGCCACAAATTGGTGGCTCATCTGATCGAAGGAAAAGATGGTACCCAGTTTCAGTGCCGAGTACCAGTTTCTCGCCACTCCCTTCAAGGTGGATGGGAAGGCTCAGCACAGAATGGCATCGGGCACGTCGTGAAGCAGCATCATCGTCCGAAAGGCCTCCAGATGATCGACTTGGTTCGAAATCCCATCGTAGCTTTCAAACTGGGGGAGTTTGAAGTTTAGCGGGATCGGTTCCTGCATGATCATTTAAGAAAAGGGGGGTCAGTACAAATATCCTCACCATAAGCAGGGGGAGCATGGTGGAGTTCTTCGATCCGTCGGTTCATCTCCTAGAGCCTCCGATCCAGGAAATCCTCACGACTACGGGTCTCGAGGGTCCTCTGGCAGAATGGGGGTAGAGATCTTTCAGGGATAGAGTCGTGATCCGACTGAGGGCTCTCCACCCTTGGGTTCATCTTCCCAGGAAAGATTGGGCGGCTGGCCCAAGTGGCCCGCCCTACCACCAGATTCTGGTGTTCCGGTGATGCTCTTTCCAAGCGCACTGATGCCTGCGGCTGCTACTGCTGCATGGCCTGCACAGCTTCAGTTAGGCCTCTGACCTGCTGTGCCAGTAGATCAAATTGCTCCACACCGACCGCCATTGCCGGAGGAGGAGGAGGAGGCTGGGAAACTGGAGGTGAGGTCGGAGCCTGAGATCTGGCTGCGGAGGTCGTGGATCGCCGTGTGGATGCCTTGCGGGGAGGCATCAGGCAAAGACCAAGTGGAGGAAGGAGGAGAGGGCGTCGAAAAAGATGCCCGGGGGCAATCCCGTTGAGCGCTCCTTTAAGAACAAGGGGACTGCAAAGGCACGGCCCTTCCTCTAGCACCAATCCAGTTGGTGCAAAAATCCGCTTGCGTCGGAGAAGCTGGAGTTGTGGGGGTCGCGGTCGCCGTCGGGACCTGCAAAAAAAGTCTAAACCGGAGATGGGGTTGCTCCGGCAAGACCCTCCGATGCTCAAGTCAGTTCTCTGCCTCAACAAGAATGGAGTGCTCGAATGGAAATTTTAGCAGAGTTTTGGGATAGAAAATAGAGCTTTGAGAATAATGTATCTGGAGTCCCCCTTTTATAGGCGGAGGGAGCAACAGACTGATAGCGATGTTTGTAACCATCTGGCAGTGGGCTGCCCATGGTCAGGAGGAGTTTGTGGCAAAGAGTAGTGGAGTGGACCCGTGGCTATCACCGGGGCATGCCACATGGAGTCTGCCGCGGGGAGTGGAGCGGCGTCCATTGTCGTGACTTGCCAGAGGACGAAAGAATCGCATGGTATCCGTCGTAGGAAGTGGAGCAGGATCGTGGCCATTATTGTAGCCTGCCAGGGAGTGATGGAGCCGCGTGAAATCCATCGCAAGAAGTGGAGCAGTGCTGTGGCCGTTACCGTGGCCTGCCAGGGAGTGATGGAGCCGTACAGAATCTGTCGCAGGAGGTGGAGTAGAGTTGTGGCTGTTGCTGCGGCTCGTCAGGGGGTCCAGGCCTGTCGGCCGGAGTTCGATCGGAGTGTCTGGCGGAGAGAGGTGGCTAGCCACCCTTCTGAGAGGAGCTCGGAGTCTGGCTCTCGTGGGAGTCTAGATGGAGTCTTCCTTCAGTCAAAGTCGGGGGCGAGGTCCGGCTCCCGTGGGAGTCCAGACGGAGTCTTCCCGCAGCTGGAGTCGAAGATGAGGTCCGACTCCCGTAGGAGTCCAGGCAGAGTCTACCTGTAGTCAAAGTCGGGGGTGAGGTCCGACTCCTATGGGAGTCCGGACGAAGTCTTCCCGCAGCTAGAGTCGGAGATGAGGTCCGGCTCCCGTAGGAGTCCGGGCGGAGTCTGCCTGCAATTGAAGTTGTGGGTGAAATCCAGCTCCCGTAGGAGTCCGGATGAAGTTTACCAGCGGTCAAAGTCGGGGATGAAGCCCGGCTCCCATAGGAGTCCGGGCAGAGTCTTCCCGTAGCCGGAGTCGAAGATGAGGTCTGGCTCCTGTAGGAGTCTGGGCGAAGTCTACCTGCAATTAAAGTCAGGGGCGAAGTCCGGCTCCCGTAGGAGCCCGGATGAAGTTTACCAGCGGTCGAAGTCGGGGATGAAGCCCGGCTCCCGTAGGAGTCCGGGTGGAGTCTTCTCACAGTTGTAGTTGGGGGCAAAGTTTGGCTCCCGTAGGAGTCCGGATGAAGTCCACCTGCAATTAAAGTCAGGGGCGAAGTCCGGCTCCCGTAGGAGTCCGAATGAAGTTTACCAGCGTTCGAAGTCGGGGATGAAGCCCGACTCCCGTAGGAGTCTGGGCAGAGTCTTCTCGCAGTTGAAGTTGGGGGCGAAGTCCGGCTCCCGTAGGAGTTCGGATGAAGTTTGCCTACGATCGGAGTCAGGGACGAGGTCTGGCTCCCGTAAGAGCTCAGACACCACGAAGAATTCGGTCGACATCGGTGGGGTCCTGCCCGTCGGCAAAGCTCGGGAATATGGCGGAGGCTCGGCCACCTGGGAGGTTTGAAGAGACGTCAGCGAAGGTCGAAAGTCAGTAGGATCCTCGGAGGGTCACACCCGTCACGAACTTCGGCTAAGGGGTATTTTATACCCAACATAGGTCAAAGATGGTTATAGCTACTTCATCACCTTTACCGATAATCTATATCGGTATGGGTATGTGTATCTGATGTAATACAAGTTTGAAGCCTTTAAAAAGTTCAAAGAATTCAGAAATGAAGTAGAAAAGTAAGCAGGCAAACCTATTAAGGTTCTTCGATCTAATCGAAGAGGAGAATATCTTAGTCAAAAATTTTTAGGATATCTTAAGGGTAATGGTATAGTTTCTCAATGGACTCCTTCCGAAATATCTCAGCTCAACAAGATATTTGAAAGGAGGAATAGGATCTTATTAGATATAGTCAGGTCCATGATGAGATTCACTGATTGACCCTTATATCTTTGAAAACATTCCTTATTAACTGTAATTTACTTATTGAATAGGGTTCCATCAAAATCCATTCCTATCATACCATAAAAGAAATGGCATGGTAAGAAGCCGAGTCTAGGTTATCTTAAAACTTGAGGATGTTCGGCCTATGTCAAGAAACAGATGGCTGATAAATTAGAAGATAGATCTGTAATAGCTTGTTTCATAGGATATCTAGAAGATTCAATGGGATACTACTACTTTCCATAAGAACACAATGTGATTGTGAATCGAAATGCTATATTTTTAAAAAAATAGTTTATCCAGGATGGTGGCAGTGGGAGGTTAGTTGAGCTTGAAGAGAAGATCTATGAAGAGCAATGAGCTATGGATCCTCAAGAACCTATTATTCATGAGCCAGTAGCTGATGTTCCTCTACTATCTCATAGATCTAGTAAGGTCTCCCGACCTCCTAAAAGGTATATGGGTATGCTTACGGAGGAAGTAAAAAAAATATTCCTTAAGGGAGATAAGGGTCATGGTAATGATCCTAATATCTTTGACGAGGTGATGTCTGACATCGATTACAAAAAATGGTTAGATGCAATAAAATCAGACATTGACTCGATGCACTCGAACCACGTATGGACCTTAGTCGATCCATCCGAGGGTATAGTACCCATTGGGTGTAAATAGATCTACAAAAAAAAAAAATTGGTGCAATGGTAAGGTAGAGACCTATAAAGTTAGGCTCATAGTAAAAGATTATAGTCAGCATGAAGGCATTGACTATCAAGAAATTATTTCACCTGTAGGCATGTTGAAATTCATCTATACTTTGCTTGCTGTTGCAACTTATTATGATTATGAAATCTAGCAGATGGATGTGAAAACTATTTTTCTGAATAGATATCTTAAGGAAGATATCTATATGGAGCAGTCTTTGAGTTTTACATCTAGTGATAATGATCATCGAGTCTGCAAGCTGCAAAGATCCATGTACAGATTAAGACAAGCTTCTCAGAGTTGGATTCTTCATTTTGATGATGCGATCAAATCATTTGATTTTATCGAAAAAAAAAGAAGAACTTTGTATATACAAAAGGATCAGTGGGAGTGCAATTACATTCCTCGTATTGTATGTAGATGATATTCTCTTCATTAGAATAATATTTTTATGCTCATCTTGGTCAAAAGATGGTTGTCCAAAGAATTCTCCATGAAAGATCTAGGGGAAGCATCCTATATTTTTGTAATAAAGGTCTATAGGGATAGATTTAAAAGAAAGCTAGGCCTGTCACAAAAGCTATATATAGAGAAAGTGCTGAAGAGGTTCAGCATGAAAAACTCTAAAAGAGGATTTTTACCTCTTAGGCATAGTATTCATCTTTCCAAGATGATGTGTCCGACCACATCTGAGAAAATGCAGTGCATGAGTAGGATTTCTTATGCCTCGACTATAGGGAGCCTCATGTATGTCATTCCGTGTACTTGAGCTAATATTGCCCTTGCTGTGAGTGTCACGAGCAGGTAGCAGTCGAATCCAAACAAGGAGCACTGGATAGCTGTGAAGAACATTCTCAAATACTTGAGAAGAACTAAGGATTTGTTCTTGATCTTTGGAGGAGCTTTTGAGTTATGAGTTGAGGGATATATTAATTCAAACTTCATGTCTGATTCTGATGATAGAAAGTCTACGTCAGGATATGTATTCACATGCAATGGTGGTGCAGTCAGCTGGAAGAGTTTCAAGCAACCTATCATAGCGGATTTGACCACAGAAGCTGAATATGTCATTACTTCAGATGCTGCAAAGGAAGGCTTTTGGTTCAAGAAGTTTAACATGAAGCTTGGGGTAACGACATCGGATGCCATACTACTTTATTACCACAACAATGGAGCCACAACACTTGCTAAGGAGTCGAGGTCGCATTAAAAATCAAAGCATATTGAGTGGCGGTTCCATATCATATGCGACTACTTAAAAAAAAAATATGTCGAAGTGCGAAGAGTAGACTCCACAAACAACATGGTAGACTCGCTAACAAAATAATTGAGCTAGCCAAAGATGAAAGTCCATCTTGAAAAGATGAGACTTAAATTAGTGGCCAGTTATCTTTAGTTCAAGTGGAAGATTGTTAGATGTATATCCTAGAAGCTAATGTAGCTGACATATTGTAATAAATATAGGACACAATTTTGTACTTAATACATTGATTTGATCCATAAAAGAGCAAATTTAATTTTCATTCAAGTGTGATGTGTCCTTGAATCATCCATGGAATTAACACTTCGATACATATTCTCAAGGCATTGAGAATTAGAGATATGTATAAAATTCTTAAATATTTTTGATTAAAATATCATCATGAGGATGGTGATCGATCTGAATAGATCGGTATATAGATTTCTTCTTTCAGGATAAATGAGTTTCTGATCTACAGTATAGAAATACTGAGCAATAAGTGTGGGTAGTTGTTAGAGAACAACTAGTACTGAGCATGACCATATCAGAGATCATTTGGATTTCTAATCAATCATCAGTAATTGTCTCTGCTGTAGTTGTGTGAATAGTCCTTTGATCTATGATGGTGTTGGAATTCGGAGTTTAGTACATGCATATGTATTTTAAAATTTTATTTTTTAAACACCGCAGTGGAGAACAAAAAATAAAAAACTACATGGATCTGTCTCATATGTTGAGATTGATATATGTTGAAATTCAGATTGTGATCAAATCACATACCTATTTCACAATCTTTTCTTTAAATCTGGATCTGAAAGAGAAGAGATTCTCTCTTAGCCGTATAAGTGTCTAGCCTCTACGAGTATCCACTCGAGATCAGCTTGGAACTGCCCTCTTTAATCTGAATTTTTGTTCTCCAAAATTCAGCCTGCTAAATCTGAACAAAGCTTGGATCGCGGTCAATGCTTGATATCTTTTCTTAATCTTCTTCTTCTCCTCTTCTCTAGAGTTTTTCCTCTTGCTATATGCTGCTATTAGATGCTAGAAACTAGCAAGGAAGAGGCACCCAACAGCCTTTGGGCATGGGACTTCTTGGGATGCGCATCCCAAGAGAAAGGGGGTGTGGGATGCCCAAGGGAAGAGCAAAGAAGAGAAAGAGAGGGCATGGGACTTCTCTTTTGGTGTATGGCATTGATGGTTTGGATGCTCTAGGGATCTTAAAAGATGTCCCTTTAAATAGGCACAAGGATTGAATCCTATTCAATCACATAATACAAGTCCTACTTGCATTGGGTTTCCTATTAACTTAAGTTATCTAACTTACTTTAGGAGACCCTTTAAGCACCAACAATTGAAGCCCTTGCACCCATAATTATACACCCCAAAATACACCCAAGAGATGCCCCATAAGAGACCTAAAAGCCCTCTAATCAATGGACATGCCCAACTTGATCAAATCAAGGTGGTGCCCAAGAATAACTATCAAGAAAATTAATTAGAGACTTGCACCCTTAATTTATATGATCCATAATCTTAGACACCCAACAATTGGAGTTCCATAAATTTTATTCATGTAGGTTATTAGCAAGTAATTAAGTTAGAATTATCTTATCAAATAAGTAATCCTAATGGAAAGAAGAATTGAGTCCAACCATATGCTAGCAAAGTTATCATGAACCCAATAGATTTCTCTAAACCCAATTGACACTTTATAAGCCCAACTACTTATTCCAGGCCTAATCTCTTTATTGTATGATCTCATAGGTTTAATTCTATTTGGTAGTAAGATATACAATGATCTCTTATCATTGTATCATTGAAATTCTTTTTAATGGTTTGAAATAATTTTACTCTAACTCAATAAGGATTGTCAATCTGAAATAATCTTAGTGAGCTCTCACAATCCACCAGTGACACCTAACAGGATATAGTAGCAACCCAGTAGAACTGAAATGAATCTCTAGATATAGTTAACATATGATTCAGTCCTTCTATCGTGAGTTCCAACAAGATGGCAGGTCATGGATAAATCATCAAATCTCAATATCAGTCATATGATAGATTCGATTAGCTCAAGTCTAGTTGTAACTTCTATGAAATTTTTTTTTTATCAATCACACTACTGTGGCCACAGACTCATAGACTTAGTCTCTCAAATCTCATAGGACACTCCTCTCTATCAAGGTCGATAGATCCTATCTTGATGTGCATCCTACTCCTATGATGGATCAACTGTCGCCAACATCCACTATATAGGCTCATTGAGACCCATGTTTATATATCAATCAAACTCCAACAGTCTCACTGTGAGCAACAGTATTATCTTAAGTTGAAGGATCAGTCACACAACTATAGTATCGAGATAATCACTGACAATCGAATAAATTCAAGTGATCTCTTGTATGGTCACGCTCAATACTAGTTGTTCTCTAATAACTACCCGCACTTATCACCTTGTATCTCTATACAGTAGATCAGAGACTCATCTATCTCAAAAGAAGTGATTTGTGCATCAATCTATTCGGATCAATCACTGTCCTCATGATGATCCTATGACTGGGAGCATTTAAGAATTAAATACATATCTCTAATTCTCAACATCTTAAGAATATGTATCGAAACTAATTTCATGGATGATTCAAGGACACATCACATTTGAATGAAAAAAAATTATACTTTTATTGATCATATCAATATATTAAGTACAAAATTATATCCTAGAATTATTATAATATGTCAGCCATATTGGCTTCTAAGATATACATCTAACAGATGGTATGATTGCTCACAGTGAGACTATTAGAGTTTGACTAACACATAAACATGACCTCATTGAGATCTTATAATGGATGTTGGCGATAGTTGGTCCACTATAGGAGTAGGATGTGCATTTAGATAGAATCTATCGACCTTGATGGAGAGGCATAATCCTATGAGATTCTAGAGGCTAAGTCTAAGAGTCTGTGGCCATAGCAGTGTGATTGATAGGAAAGAGTTTCTATGATGATCATAATTAGACTTAAGCTGATCAAATCTATCATATGACTGATGATAAGATTTGATGACTTATCCATGATCTGCCATCTAGTTGAGACTCATGATAGAGGGATTGAATCATATATGAACTACATCTTGAAGTTTTTTTTTGGTTCTACTGAGTTGTCATTATATACTGCTAGGTGTTACTGATGGATTGTAAGAGCTCACTAGGATAGCTCAAGATCGACAATCTTTGATAAGTTAGAGTGGAATTATTCTAACTCATTGAAAAGAGTTTAAATGATACTATGATAGAGATCATAGTATATCTCACTACCAGATAGAATTGAACCTATAGGATTACACAATAAAGAAATTAGACCTGGAATAAGCAATTATGCTTATAAAGTCTCAATTTGGTTTAGAAAAATTCTATTGGGTTCAGGATAACCTTGCTAGCACGTGATTAGACCTAATTTTTTTTTTTTGTATTTGAATTACTTATTTGATAAGATTAATTCAAGTTTAATTACCTACTAATAACCTAAATGAATTAGATTCATTAGACTCTAATTGTTGGGTGCATAGGGTTTTGAATCAAATGCAATAAGGGTTCAAACCCTTAATCAATTACTTTGATTGTATGCATGGGGCACCACTTGATTTGATCAAGTTGGGCATGCCCACTTAAAAGTGGGCGTATGGGACCAGCATGGGGTGTCCCTTAGGTTCCATGTAGCATGTGAAAAAGTAGGCGTAAAGGCTTCAATAGTTGGCGCCTAATGGATCTCCTAAAGGGGATTAAATAACTAAGGCAATAAGGATTTCTGATGCAAGTAGGACTTGTATTAAGGAGCTATTTGATTTTGAATAGGATTCAAAACTTTTGCCTATTTAAAAGAATCTTTTTTAAGGGTCTTAACATAAGATTTTTAGCAAACCCTACAACTCCCAAGAGTCCCCATGCCTCTCCCTCTCTTCTCCTTTCTAGTTCCAACACCCAAGGGTTAGGTGTCCTCCATCTCTACACCCAAAGGAGCTTGTGCATCTCCCCTCTTCCTTGCTAGTTTTCAGATCTTGGTTGCTTCATAATCAAGAATAGAAGAGTAAGAGAAGAAGAGAAAAAAATATCAAGAAAAGAATCAAAGAGTTGATCGCGATTCAAGCTTCGTTCAGATTCATAGGGTGATCGTTCTTAGAGAAAAAAGATCCACACCAAAGAGGACTGCTCCAGACTGATCCTAAATGAATACCTATAGAGACCAAACACTTATGTGGCTAAGAAAGAACCTACTCTCATCCAAATTCAGATTCGAAGAAAGAAATTACAAAACAGGTATGTGATTCGATCATATATTTAATTTCAGTATAAAATTCAGCATGTGTTCAATTTCAGTATATGAAGTAGATTCTTGTGTTCTATATTTTATACATGCATGATTTATATTAAAAGATATTTTAATCTTTTATTTCACTATATTATTTAGCAAAAAAAATTAAAACATACATGCATGCCCCGACATGAAATTCCAACAAAAGCATCCTATATTTTGAGAATAAAAGTTTATAGAGATAGATCTAAGAAGATGCTAGGTTTGTCATAGCAATTGTTCATAAAGACAATGCTGAAGTAGTTCAGCATGAAAAACTCTAAGAGGGGTCTGTTATCCTTCAGGATGGGGTTCATCACTCCAAGAAGATGTGCCCTGACACACTTGAGGAGATATAGTGTATAAGCAAGATCCCTTATGCTTCTACTATAGGGAGTCTCATGTACGCTATGCTATATACTCGACCTAGTATTACTCTTGCTGTGAGTGTCACAAGCAAATATCAGTCAAATCTAGGTAAGTAGCATTGGATTACTGTAAAGGATATCCTTATGCACTTGAGAAGGACTAAGGATCTATTCTTGATTTTTGGAGGAAAAGACTTGCAGGTAAAGGGATACACAGACTTTATGTCTGACATTAATGATAGAAAGTCTATATCAAATTTTATATTTCTGTGTAATGGTGGTGCGGTTAGCTAGAAGAGTTCAAAGCAACCGATTATTATATATCCCACCATAGAGGCAGAGTGCATCACCACATCGGAGGCTGCTAAGAAAGGATTCTGGTTAAAGAAGTTCATTGCAGAGCTGGGTGTGATATCATTAGATGTCATTCCACTCTTCTACGACAATAATGGTGCCATAGCGCTTGCTAAAAAATTGAGGTCTCACCAGAAGTTTAAGTACATCAAGCGACGATTTCATCTCATTCGCAAATACCTCGAGAAGAAGTTTATCGAGGTGAGATGCAGAGAGTCGACTCCATAGAGAATGTGGCTAACCCGTTGACCAAGTCGTTGAGCCAATAGAAGATTGAAGCTCAACTTGAAAAGATGGGGTTTAGGTTCATGGCCAATTGGCTTTAGGTCAAGTGAGAGTTTGTTAGATGTATGTCCTAGAAGCTAGATTGGCTGACACATGTACATATTCTAGGAGCATAATTTTATAATTTAAATTTTTGAAATAAATAAAATTTAGATTATTTTCATTCATGTTGTGTTTGAATGGTGTCCATAAATCATTCAAAGAATTAATGGATGATGACATGTATTCTCAAGAGTTAAAAATCTAAGGCACGTATCGTTAGTGGTTAATTTCTAAATACTCCCGATCGACAGATCGTCATGGAGAAGATGACTGATTTGGATAAATCAATACATAGATCGCTTCTTTTTGTGGGTAGATGAGTCTCAAATCGACAGTATGGGGATATTGGAGTGAGAGTGTAGGTGCTTGATAGAGATCAAGGGTACTGAGTATGACCAACATGAGAAGTCACTAGGATGGCTATCCACTCATCGGTGACTTACTCAAAGTTGCAGTAGTATACATAGTTCTTTGATCTACATGCCTAATCTGTTCATAGTGGGTTGCTGTAGTTTGACTGCATCAACACTTGGTTACCTAGCCATTTAGAATCTTGAAGTGTATGTTGGCTACAGTAGGTCCATTATAGGAAAAGGATGTGTACCAACATGGGATCTATAGCTCCTGATAGATAGGAAGAGGTCCTATGCAGTTCATGAGATTGAGTCATAAAATCCATGACCATGGTAGTGAATGATAGAAAGGAGTTTCTATAAGATTTCACATGGACTCAAGTCAATTAAATTTGATATATGATGGACAAACAGATTTGATGAGTTATCCTTGACCTATGTCTTATCGGGAGTCATGACAAAAGAATCGAACACATGGTAACTGCACCTAGAGGTTCAATATTCCATTCTACTAGATTATCACTACATACTACTAAGTGTTACTGGTGGATCATGAGACTCGTCGAGCATCATCTTGACGATCGATAATCCTTGATGAACAGAGTTGGAACCTGTCACGCCCACGACTCAAGATTATGAGCTGAAGGTCATAGCAACCACCGCGTACTCATAGAAAACTCTCCCAACAAGCATGCAAGGCATCTTATCATACTATCATAAAATAACAATGAAATAATTAGTTAATAATTTGAATTGAAAATATAGTAATCCAAATTCCAACTTTAATATATCAACAAATTCAACAATGTTCCATAGGTCTTACATCAAATTCAATAAGACTTTTAATCTAAAATAAAAGTATAGAAGTTCTGCTTCTAATCACTCTTCTATTTATATCTTGTAGCATCTTAATTTTTTAATATTTATAAAAAAATAAAATAGAAGATAATAAGCTAGACAGTCCAATAAACAATGATCACTTTAAATAGATTTCATCAAGTATTAAAGTAAATAATCATTTATAAAAAATAAGCATATAGAGTTTATCAATTCGAAATCAATTTCAATTATGTAATATAGTTCATGCTAAATTTATTTCTTTTTCAAAAATTCAAATTTTTTTTGAGATTTCAATTTTTTTTTTATTCTTAAGTTCTTTTCATCAACCATGAGCTATGACCATATTTTTTTCTGTGGCAGGATCATAACACCATGTATCATCTTACGGTGAGCTGTGAATCATCTGACAGCAAAGTCCTTCGGAACTGCTGGTCTTGCTGGCAGTTTATCGTTGGTCTCGCTGGCGATATAAATCCTTAGAATAAATCAATTACTAACATATTTGCCCCTATTGATAGGGTCCTTTACATAGTCCAGTTGTCAGTCCATATCATTCTTGAATCAAAATTTTTCATAATTTATGTTTCTCATTCTAATTTGATAAGAAAATAAATAATCATGTGATATCGAAATCAATCAATATAATGCATAATGAAATCAGTATGTTCAATCATGCTTTATCATAACATTTTAAAATAAGATATTTTTTATAACAAAATATCATTCATCCAATTCATGCATCATTTCATAAATCATGAAAAAAAAATATATTATAATTTATCGATAAATCTAAAAAAAATGAAGTATTACTTATCTCATACGTATTCTAACAAATCCACATATTCTAGAAGTTTCTTTTCAAAGTCTTTGATTCATAGATTATATCACAGTATCCCATGATCAAATACCACAACCCTATATAGGATTAAGTTCAATAATTAAAAAGAGTATGAATAATTAAGAAAGATAGAATTGATAGATATCCACATCTTATAGTCCAGATTGGTTCGGTCATCTAATTTTATGTGGTCAAAATCCAATTAGAACATAGATGGTCCAGAGTTTGACATCAGATCAAATCAGATTTAAAGTAATAGGTCAGGTTCACTAGTTTCATAAATCACATAGAGAGAGAAATCACAAAGTGAAATAGGCTGACCTGATGACACTGTTCGATAATTTGACCAATAAGAATCATGGATGATCAAATTTAGAAATATCTGATTTGGTCAAGATGAGTACTAGCACACTGTCCGGCAACCACGGATCAGGATTCTTTGATAGACTTGGATCAAAAATATTAAAAAAAATTTCTTCATTGACTAATCTTTTTAGAGAGAAAAATTTATCAAGAGAAGAAACAGTCTAGAGAGAGAAAATTCTAGAGAGAGAAGTAGAGAGAGAAAATTTGACTACCTAAAGAGAGAAAGGAGGGATTCAGACTAAAAGATGGAAGAGAGAGAAACTCTCTCTCTCTTTTTCTTTTTCCTTTTCTTTTTTTTTTCTTTTTTTTTTGTCTTCTTCATGGAAAGCAGAGGACCTGTGCGTCCTCTTCCCCTTCTTCTTCCACAGGACAGGGGAGCTCTTGCTCCCCTTGTTCCCAAGCTAGGACGGCAACCACCCCCCACCGACGACCCTTAAAGTAGGAGGTGCAATCTCCGACGATGACCATGACAGAGTTCGGTGACCAACAGTGGCTCACAATGATGAGAATCAAGAGCGGAACAAAAAAATCTAATCCGAAACTAGATTTTTTTTATAAATATTTTTAGCTACAAAATCAACAGAAATCTCAGCTTAAAATCTATAAAGGGAAGATGATTAAAATGATTTACCTGATTTTTTGGATGGCATTTGATCTGGTTCTTGGTGGCCAAAATAAAAATAATTTGTCAAAAAATAGGAAGAAAAAAAGGAAAAAATAAAGAGGATTAATCAATGATTTTTGGTGAGGGAAATCTATGGGATGAAGGCTTTTAAATAGACCTCCATGGGAAACAAACAAACTTTGATTTTAACTCAGATTTTCGAGTATTTTTGGTCTCCTAATCGGAAGAGAACTCTTTTAGGAGTTCTTTACGTTTTTTCCCTTTTCCCGTGTAAACCTTCTACCCAGCATGTGTAGAACACATGCTGGCCCTTAACAATTTTTTTTTTTCTCATTGAATGTTTGCTTTAAGATCTGTGCCATTTTTTTGGGTTTAGGACTTGATTTGGAACAAGGTATTACATTCTCTCCCTCTAAAGAGAAATTTCATCCTTAAAATTTTTCTAGCTTGGAATTCATAGTTTAAATTTCAACCTTGAACTTTTCAATATTTTAATTCTTGATGCAAATTCATCATCAAATCATTTTATAAGGAAAAAAGTCAATACATCAATAGTTGATCTGAATTGGAACCCCTAGTTTCTTATAACCAAAATTAAGATCTTAATTTCAGATAAAGATATCAAGTTCCTCTTCAAACCACATCTATACTTGCCTTAATCGATCTATCACAAGATCATAAGCAAACCTTACTATCTTCCAATAAATGATCATTTAAGTACTTAATCTAAAATTGATAAGCAATTCTTTTTAACAGATAGAGAAGCATAAGCTTCAATAGTTCAAATTCAAGATCAATAATCAATAGTCGTCTCATCCAAGATTCAAGATGCTAAAAATTTCTTTAACATGGTAAAGAAGAGATCAATTTGTGAAAATCACATAATGACACCAAATTATCTAGAATCAAAATATTATCCTTTCCATTATTGATGAACTTTCTCTATAAAGAACATCAAATAATATATTATCATAAACTTTTTGACTAAAGAAATCATTATTGTCAATTAGCTTAAAATAATTCAAACCACCATGCTTCCACTGCGCATTCTGATCTAAACTATCAAAATTTCTTCGAATGTAATAAATAACTTTCAATAAAAATATTACTTGTATTGAGAAGATCCAAAATCCAGATAGGTCAAAAGAAACTTTTAAGTTTCATCCCCAATACGTATCAAATTCATCCATTTAAATCAATTCTTTCAGTCAATTGACATATTTAAAACCACCATATAAGTGTACTATAATTTCATATGAGTTAAATCTTAATTCTCTAATCAATTCATTGGGACAATCCCAAATCAAAATCCTGTAGGTAAAATCAATAAGAATTTTTTTTTAATATTTTGACAAGTTAGATTTAAATCAAAATATAAGTAAAAGTGACTCAATTATCTATTCTAAAGTTTCTTCTATTGAGATCTTTGATATCTATCAAAATCTTTCCATAACAACTATGCAAACCTCTTAAAATCAAATTTCTATATAATACTAGATTTTATCAAAGACCTCAAAAACAGTATCAAAGAACTCTCACTCAGTTTCTAAATCTAAAATTTTGGATTACAATTTCATACATATCCCAAAATCTCGAATAGATATAAATAAGATCCTTTATCCTGTTCCAAAGATAGAAATCAAAGATTTCACTAGTAACCTCAACAACAATGGTAGAAGATCTCTCATTCAACTTAAATATGAAAATCTTTAAATTGAAGTTTCGTACACACCATATAGTCTTCAATAGACATAAATAAGATCTATCATTCAGATCCAAAGATGAAAATTAAAAATTCTACCAAAATGAATATTCAACAATCCTATCATCAATTTCCTTAATAAAGAATAAACTTCTTTGCAATGTCTCCAACTATAATTTTTTTCTACATGCAAACTTCATACATGATCCATATTTTAGTATAAACCTCAAGGATTATTCCAATCAATTATCATGAAAGATCTTCCTATCTAACCAAATATATATATATATATATATATATATATATATATATATATATATATATTGATGGAATCTTTATCTTTCTGCTAAATAATTACTTTCAAAATTAAAAGCAATATGACAGTATTCTTTCATATCAAATTTGAGCTTGCAATTTACTTTAACAACTGATCATCAAATTAATAATCACAATGCACAATAAAATTCTCATAACTAATCTTTTTATAATTTCTTTAGATCAAAATCCAATTAATCATAACATGATGTATAGATAGTCCATTATATCTCAAATGCTTTGAATCATTATTTCTAAGCAATCTTTTCATTCATAATCACAAATTTTGTCAAAGATCATGAAGACAACTTATAATACAATTATCATCAACTATATCCTGATGTCCCTAGTATCTAGCCACCTACACTCATCCTACATCTGATTTTCTGTGTCATAATTTATCAATTTATGCTCTAATACTACTTTAATTGTCATGCCCCCGATCTAAGATTGTGAGCCAAAGGTCATGGCAACCACCGCATACTCATAGAAAACTCTCCCCACATGCATGCAAAGCATCTTATCATGCTATCATAAAATAATAATAGAATAATTAGTCAATAATTTAAATTAAAAATATAACAATCTAAATTTTAACTTTAATATCTCAATAAATTCAATAATATTTAATAAGTCTTACATCAAATTCAATAAGACTTTCAATCTAAAATAAAAGTATGAAGGTTCTGCTTTTAATCACTTTTCCATTCATATCTTGTATGAGCTTAATTTTTTAATATTTATAAAAATAATAAAATAAAAAGTAATGAGCTAGACAGTCTAGTAAGTAGTGATCACTTTAAATAGATTTCGTTAGGTATTAAAGTAAATAATTATTTATAAAAAATAAGCATATAGAGTTTATCAATTCGAAATCAATTTCAATTATGTAATATAGCTCATGCTAAATTTATTTTTTTCCAAAAATTTGAGTTTTTTTTGAGATTTTAATTTCTTTTATTCTTAAGTTCTTTTCATCAATCATGATCTATGATCATATTTTTCCTGTGATAGGGTCATAACACCGCATATCATCTTGCGGTGAGCTAAAAAAAGAGTGCCTTATAAGCCAGTCGTAAGTGTGTTGCAATGAATTTTTTTTTATAACTTTTTAATTCATATAATGATATTTATTATTTAAGGTATTGATTCATCATTCTAGCTACATCTTATTTTGTCTAAGATTATAATGAACCCCAAAGATTTAGACAATAATTTTAGAAGATATGAATGGGTCATGCTAGTGAGACCTAAAATCTTAATCTTAAATATTTCTAATCATAAGAGCATTGAGTCAGAGATCAATATTTTGGATAGACTGACACATCCTATGTATGTTCGATAGAGAGGATGGCAGATCTTACTAGCCACTTATGTCGGACACTAATACAAGGATATGGGTACTCATTTGAAAATGAGTCTGCTGAATTGACTCGATGAAAAGAAATATTTTATGAAAGCTTTATTTGCATATCAAAGATGGTTCTCTAAGTGAAAGTTATGCAAGTGATCTTTAGACCTGAGATCACCATGAAATCTTGTGCACATGAATCCATATTTTGGTTCACATCCAGGCATAGCAGTAAGATATGTACAAGATGTTCTAGATATAGTAGAGTGTGTATGAAGGTTATGAGTAGGTCAATATGAAATCGATCAATCCTAGTAAGAAGAGATTGCATCTTGTGTATTCTCATTCCTAGATGACTCAATAAAAATCTTTTGGCCAAAAGCAGGAAAGAGAATAGAAAGAGTTCCTAATGCTTCATCATCGGAGTCATCATTATTTAATTAAGAATCGATATGAATATATATTTGAGTTTGACATAATTCTATACTCATGAACATATTCAGGGTGCAGGGATGATCGAAGGATTGAATTGCATGGTAACTTGCCACTGAAAGGTATATTTGATATTTCTATCAAATTTTACATCTTTTAGATAATCATGATATATTGCTAGATGTCAATCTTAACTTATAGGTTTGATCAAATTAAAGAATTTAATTCAATCATCAATTAGAAATGATTCTAATTGTTGAACTCAGGTTAGCTCGATTGGACCTAAATCGATTAGATTGAAATCTAATCAAATTTGATCAACTTGCATCCAGACCTACTGTAGGCTAGATGTGAAACCCAATGGATCACACACATATAAAAATTAGCCAAGGATCCTTTTGACAAGGTTGATTAAAATTTTGGATTCAATTAGGGTTCTTGGTAAGCATGCTAGCATGTGTGGAAATCCTTGCTCCTTGAGAGATCAATTTGGTCTCATCCCTTGCAAATTAGCTAGCTCAATTTGGTGGACATTTGAGTATGATTGTGCCACCTAGAAACAGCCCAAATTGGGGCACCACATCCGATGTTAATGCCAAAAAACTAGGAGTCCAAGTTGTGAAGGACTCTTAGTGCAAAAAATAATTAGCATGCACATGTTGGCGTGAGCAGAAGGAGGAGTCCTTCTGGCATGGGATTCAGATATGTGTGGTGGCCCTAATCACCCTCCATCCTCTAGTGCACATCTTAAAGCATGAGATAGAATTTTATTGAATTAAATAAGGCAAAGAAAAATTGGAAAGGTGAAGGTCTCTCATGTGCGCATGTTGAAGCATCGCATTTCCTCTCATTTCAGAGAGTCCATCTACAGATCAAACTTGATTAAATTGCAATGCCACCTTCTTGATAATGTTTTATATTTGATCAGATATTTTATGGATATTTATCTATAACTTTTTCAAATTTATCAGAGGATTAAAGGGATGCCAAAACTTCTCCTCACATGCGCGTGCATGGTAATCAGCCTTCTTGTGAAGGGATGCAAGAATACATCTTTTTGTGGAATTTTTGATCTCTTTATCAGGTGATTTCAGATCAAGATTGAATCCCCTATCCACATAGATTTTTATAATTTTTTTTGATTTGAGATGGGATGCAAAAATATCCCTTCTCTCGATGCATGCATAGGTGAAGCTGTTGATCGATGTATCATTGATAAGAGTTCTTCTACTTGAAGGAACTCTTATATCTGATATTCAAATCAGACAAGCCTCTTGGATGAGGCGAGTCCTTCCATTTTAGTGCCCCTCTGATGGCTATAAAAAGGCCTGAGCACTGGGTGTTCGAGGCATTCAGAAAATCTTTCCAATTTTTCCCCATTGCTCTCCCTTCTTTCTTACAACCCATCTTACTTTTGGGACAAGGCTTTGGGATTTAAAACAAAGCCTTATTTAGTCCAGAAAAGGGTTGTGAAGGTCCTAAAGAAGAAGAATCAGAAGTCTAAAGGAGGTTATGAGAGGATCGAGTCAGGTTCTTGGAGAAGCCTGACTGATACAGGGCTAGTCAAATTTTAGGGGCTAGAACTCTTGAAGCAAGGTGAAGGAGGAGCACTGTCTTTGGTCCGATTTACATGTGGATCACCATTAAAGGGTAGATGCTTGAACACCTCTTGAAAATTAGATTAGTGCTACAGGTATTCTTCTTATCTAAGTTTAATTTATTATACTTTAATTATTATGGTCAATTATTTCTGGGCATTAGGATTTCTGGTGCATTAGGTGTTTTGAATGAAAATTTTTAACACCTAATCTTTCTACTGTGCCATCAAAATCCAACAGTGATATCAAAGCCTATCTTAATCTATATAATCAAAGATTAAAATATTATCTTGATTGTGATCAAGCTTGGATTTTTAGTTTGGTTCAAGTTGGGTCAAGGGTTGAACCCAATTGAACATCCAAACCCTAGCAAGTCTTAGAGATATATTTTTAAATATAAAATGCATAATGTATGTATAAAATTTTTTTTAATAATTTAGTACTCTAATTGAGATTTATCATCAGATCATCCGATCATAAGAGCAAGTAGGGTTCAAAGATCCTCTCTTCCCATTCTAAGGGTACTCTTATAGTGTGTAGGGGTGCCACTGTGATGTCCCAAGAAGAAGAACAGTGAAAAGAGTCTTTTATATTCATGCTATGTTATAATCATATTGTATGATTATATTTTCATATCTTAAAGATGTAGTTAGATGCCATGATTAGTTGTTATAAAGATACAACCATAATAGTGCATCATTGTGATTGATTGAATTAGGATGTGCATGAGACCATCAAAGCCCTCATAAAAATCATATTAAGTCACAGTGTTGTGAACCAATAGCTGACCAATTTTTTGAATTAATTAATTATTTGATATCTAAGGAGTGTTTCAAGTACGATGGTTCTTTAATTGATTCTGTTTGCTGGCCTGATCAATTTTATTGGTGTCTAAGAAAAGCAACGAGGGGACTCCCACCAATCTTAACACTTTCCTGGCCATTTGGATTAGTTTGAATCTTGAATAAAGCTTGCTTAGTGTTTTGAGCACTATATATGCCTTCCTTCATACCTAGTCAATAACCTATTAAAAATCATTTTAGGTTTGTTGTGATATGTACAAGGCTTGCTATGGGGATTGATATGGTTTTGTCTGTAGGGTTTTAGGGTGGACATGTATAGCGAAAGCATAATAAATTTTAAAAATTTAAATTATAAAATTTTAATTATTAAACCATAATCCAGCACCTCTTTGATAATTAACAATCATATAATATATATTCATAATAAAATTTAAGCTATAGAAGAATATCTGGAATGCTTATTTTAAATTTCGACAGAACCTCCATCAAGCACCCAAGTGTTCACCCTCCAACAGTGATCCACACAGGGCTATGATCAGGACACCAACTCCTTAAGATGATTTCTCCTTTAAAATTTTTATTCTAAAAATTTTCTTGGGTAGCAAGACCTCAAAACCTTCTTCCTCTCCTCCTAGCCTTCCTGTCCCTACCTTCTCTCCTTGTCTTCCTTATATCTCTTCCTAGGCTCTTGTCCTAAAATCATACTTATCCTTACTATTTTTAGATTTATCATAACAAGAGAATGAAGAGACTAATTGGACAATAGGAAGAGTGTATAAGAAATAAGAGATAAGAGCGAGAGATCTGAATGAAACAAATCTCCGATGCAACCCCTTTAAATAGTTAGCGATGGGATGCCTATGGATTTGTCTCGCACCCTCTCCACGCACCATCTCGCACCTCTTAAAATTATCTCACACCCCAAGCCAATTTGTCATGCCCATCAGCAACCTCATGACACATTGCAAGCATTGGAAAAAAATCCAAGAGACATCTCGCACAGAAGGACTCTTCAAAATATTTTTTCTCGATGATTCTCTGATGCATCATGCAGCTTTCTTGGCATAATTTTTTTCCACCACACATCAGCACACCTTGGCCATCAAATAGACCAAATTATAGGTGCTAACTAGGAGTTTGTGTAAAAAAAATCTGGAATTAAGATGAGGCATGACAAATAGATTAGAGTCCTTCACAAGTTGGACTCTTGGTTAGATGCATGGATCAAATTAGCAGGATTTTAAACTTCAACCAATTTCCATGATTAAATCAAAAGGTGATTAAGTCATAGAAGGACTTCTCTATGCTCAAAATTAACTCAAGAATCATCCAAAATTTTTTCATCATGGAACAATTGGATAAGCTCGAGGAAGGGGAATCCCATCTCATGGGATGCCAAACCTATTTTGCACACAAAAACTACACCCCACACGCAAGAAAAATTCTTGACATGTGGGCACCAGGTTACTTGGCTCCAAATTGCTCATACATATAGTCAAAGGCTGACCCAACTCAAACCCAAAATTAGTTTAAATTAATTTGAATTTAATTAGCCCAATCTGGAATCAATTTTAAATCTGATTCGAAAACAAAGAGCTAGAATTTGTAACATGTGCTACAATATCTATCTTGCAAATATGATCTAATCCAATTAGACCCCTAATCAATTCTCTTTATGTGTGATCCATTGGATTCTACATTTAGCTAGTAGTGCATCCAAGTGTGAATCGATCTGATTTGATTAGAATTTAATCTAACCGATCTAGATTCAATCGAGCTAACTGGATTTCAGCAATTATAACTCTTTCTAATTGACGATCAAACCCACAAGATAAGATTGACATCTAGCAATGTATCATATTTATCTAAAAGATATAAAATTTTAATAAAAATATCAAAAATATCTTTCAGTAAAAAATTACCTGCAATTCGATCCTGCAATCAATTTGCATCCCGAATATAACTCTAGATATAAAATGATGTCAAATCCAATATCATACTCATATTTCTTTTAATCTTTAATGATGATTTGATTAATAAAATATTAATTTTTTTTTCTAATTTTTATTTTGCTTTGATCAAAAACTTTCTGAATCATCAATCAATCAGAGCAAGTAGGATGCAATCTCCTCTTACCAGGAGTGATCGATTTCATGTTAACTTACTCACAACCTCCATACACATTTCACCATATCCAGATCACCCCATACATGACTAAATCATGAATAAGTATGAACCAAAATATAGATTCTTATATACAAGGTTCTATGGTAGTCTCAGGTCAAAGGATTATATGTACAACTCCCACTATAAGAAAATATCTTTTGACGGGTAAGTTGATTCCATTAGATGTTTCTTAAGCTGAATTAATTCAGTGAACTCATTCTCTAATGAGCACTCACTTTTTTGTATTAGTGTCCCACACAAGTGACTTATGAGATCAACCACCCTCTCCATCGAGCATATATAAGAAGTGCTAGTCTATCCAGAACATTGATCCCCTACTCAATGCTCCTATGACTAGGGATATTCTAAATCATGATTTTGAAGAATTTAGATCTCATAGGTATGATCTCATCATAACTCTAAAGCTATTACCCTGATTTATGGAGTTCATCATAATCATTACAAAAGTAAGATGCAGCATATGATGAAAAATATCTTTTATTTATAAAATATCAATACATGAGTTTGGTAGATTATAAAGAAAATTCATCAAAATATAAATTTTGATTGGCTTGTAGAGCATATTCCTTTCAATCTTCCACTTGCACTAAAGCCAATAACCCTTATACTTTATCTCCATACAATCGAGGTGGCGATCGAACTAATGCTGTGGTTGAGCCTTAGTGAACGGGTCTGCTATGTTGTTCTTTATTTCTACTCATTTAATGACAACATCTTGTCTGTCGACTATTTCACGAATGAGATGGAAGTACCTTAGAATGTGCTTGAATTTATGATGAGACCTCAGTTCTTTTGCTTGAACAACTGCTTCAGTATTATCACAATAAAGTGGTACTGAATTCTCAATCTCAGAAATGACACCCAACTCAATGATGAACTTTTTCATCCAAACTGCTTCCTTGGCGGCTTCACTTGCAGCTATGTACTCTGCCTCAGTGGTTGAGTCAGCTACAATCTGCTGCTTAAAACTTTTTGAACTAATTGCTCTACCATTTGGAGTAAAGACATACCCTGAAGTGAACTTGCTATCATCAGGGTCTGATTAAAAACTAGAGTCAGAATAGCCTTCTAGTTTTAGATCAGATCCTCCATATACGAGAAAAATATCTTTAGTCCTTCTTAAGTACTTAAGAATATTTTTCACTGCTTTTTAATGATCCTCTCCTGGATCCATCTAAAATCTACTAACTATGCCTAAGGCATAGGCAACATCAAGCCTGGTACATAGCATAGCATGCATAATCGATCCTACTACTGAAGTATAGGGAATAGAACTCATTCTATTTCTCTCTTTTCGTATTTTTGGAGACATCCTTTTAGAGAGATGTATGCCTTGACTCATTGGTAAGTAACTTCTTTTACTCCCATCCATGCTATACCTTTTTAGCACTAAATCTATGTACCTGGTCTGCTATGTTGTTCTTTATTTTTACTCGTTCAATGACAACATTTTGTCTTTCGACTATTTCACGAATGAGATGGAAGTGCCTTAGAATGTGCTTGGATTTATGATGAGACCTCGATTTCTTTGCTTGAGCTACTACTCCAATATTATCACAGTAAAGTGATACTGGATTCTCAATCTTAGAAATGACATCCAACTCAGTGATGAACTTCTTTATCCAGATAGCTTCTTTGGCGGCTTCACTTGCAGCTATGTACTCTGCCTCAGTGGTTGAGTCAGCTACAGTCTGCTGCTTAGAATTTTTTTAACTAATTGCTCCACCATTTAGAGTAAAGACATATCCTGAAGTGGACTTATAATCATCAGGGTCTAATTAGAAACTAGAGTCAGAATAGCCTTCTAGTTTTAGATCAGATCCTCCATATACGAGAAAAATATCTTTGTCCCTTCTCAAATACTTAAGAATATCTTTTACTGCTTTTCAATGATTCTATCCTGGATTAGCCTGAAATCTACTAATTATACCTAAGGCATAGGCAACATCAGGCCTGATACATAGCATAGCATACATAATCGACCCTACTTCCGAAGTATAGGGAATAGAACTCATTCTATTTCTCTCTTTTGGTGTTTTAGCGGACATTCTTTTAGAGAGATGTATGCCTTGACTCATGAGTAAGTAACCTCTTTTACTCCCATCCATGCTAAATCTTTTTAGTACTAAATCTATGTACCTGGATTGGCATAAGCCTGATATCCTCTTAGATCTATCTCCATAGATCTTTATACTTAGTATATAGGATGCTTCACCCAAATCCTTTGTGGTAAACTTACTTGATAGCCATGTTTTGATCGATTCTAACATTGAGATACCATTCCCAATAAGAAGTATGTCATCCACATATAAAATTAAGAAGATAATGATACTCCCACTAATCTTTTTGTATACACAAGATTCATCCATATTGTTGATAAAGTCAAACACTTTGACTGTAACATCAAAGCAGATGTTCCAACTCCTCGAGGCCTGTTTTAATCCATAAATAGATTTCTTAAGCTTGCATACCTGATTTGCTCTCTTTTTTGAGATAAATTCTTCTAGCTGAGACATGTAAACCTCTTCCTTAAGATAACCATTAAGGAAAGTGGTCTTCACATCCATTTGTCAAATTTTATAATCATAATATGCTGCTATTGCAAGCATAATCCATATAGATTTGAGCATGGCAACAGATAAAAATATTTTATCATAATCAATACCCTATTTTTGCTAAAATCTTTAGCCACCAATCTGGCTTTATAGGTTTCAACTTGACCATCTACTCCAATCTTTTTCTTATCTATACATTTGCATATAATAGGGGTCACACCCTCTGGTGCATCAACCAAAGTCCATACTTAATTGGAGTACAAGAGCTCATTTTGGATTTCATAACCTCTAGCCATTTGTTTGAGTCTCTACTCCTAATGACTTACATATAGGTCAAAGGTTCATCATTTTCAATGATGTGGGTTTCATTATTGTCAATAACGAACCCATACCTAAGAGGTACATTTCACACTCTATCCGACCTTCGAAGAGGAGGTGTATTTTGTGGTTGTACCTTATCAATGGATATTTTTACTTGAGAAGAATCTTGTCTTGCATTTGTAGGTCTTAAACTTCTTCAAGTTTAATTTTTTTCCCACTATCTCTTTCTAGGATAAACTCTTTTTCCATAAAAATGGTATGTTTACTGACAAACATCTTTTGTTCAGTAGGATGGTAAAAGAGGTATCCTATACTCTCTTTAGGATAACCTATAAATAAGCATTTATCTGCCTTAGCACTTAGCTTATGTCCAAAGATTTTTTTAACATAAGCTGGATAGCCCCATATCTCATATGGATTGTTTGGCACAGATTTTGAAGGTACTCATTTAGGATATAGATAGCAATTTCTAGGACATATCCCAAAAAAAAATAGACAAGTCTGTAAGGCACATCATGGACCGCACCAGATCTAATAAAGTATGATTCCTCCTTTCTGCTACATCATTTAGCTATGGTGTATAAGGAGGGATCCACTCTGAGAGAATTTTATTTTCTTTAAGATGATCTAGAAACTCATTAGATAAGTATTCTCCTCCTCGATCAGATCAAAGAATTTTAATACTTTTTCTGATTTATTTCTCGACCATACTTTGATATGCTTTAAATTTATCAAAGGTCTCGAATTTGTGTTTCATAAGATACACATATCCAAATCTAGATAAATCATCAGCGAATGTTATAGAATTAGAGTATCCTTCTCTAGCTTCTGTTGTCATAGGATCACATACATCAGTATATACAAGTCCTAATAACTCACTTGTCCTTTCTCTATATTCACTAAATGGAGTCTTAGTCATTTTTTTCATAAAATAAGATTCACAAGTTCCTATGATTTATAATCATAAGGATCAAAGAACTCTTTTTTGTATAACTTGTTAATCCTTGTCTTACTTATATGACCAAATCGATAATGTCAAAGTAAAGTATTATTTATCTTTTCTCTCTTTCACTTTTTACTTTCATCAATATAAAAAATATTATCAGTAGATAAAATTAGTAGACCATTATTAATAACGCCATGACAAAGAATTTCATTAGAAAAAAAAATTGAGCAACTATTGCTCTTTCTATTAATTTCATAATCTCGTTGCAATAACAACGGTACAAAAATAATATTTCTAACAATCCTAGGTATATAATAATAGTTTTCCAGCTCTAAGGTCTTTCCACAAGGTAACTCCAACATATATATCCCTACAGCCTCTACTTGGATGGACTCTTTTCTAGCACTATAGAGCTTGAAGTCATCCTTCTTCAGCACTCTAATATTCTGTAGCCCCTACAATGACTTGCATATATGAGAACCGCAGGCGGTATCCAATACCTAAGAGTCTGAATTGGAAGAACTTAAAAACAAAATTGTATGTATCTCATACATACATTTTGGTGCATCACTTGCAACATATAACTTGCAATTTTTTTTCTAGTGTCCTGCCTCGCCACAATGAAAGCAGGTATCCTGTCCGGAGACTTTCTTCCCCTTCTTCTTCATCTTGCCACCCTTAGGGTTCAGTGCTTTCTTTGAATCCTTAAAGCCTGACTTCTTCTTAGAGATTTTACCCATAAGAAGAAGTGGAGTCTTTTCTTTCTTTATGTGGCTCTCAACTATCTTGAGCATATTTAACAGCTCAGATAAGGAGGTATTCAGTTTGTTTATATGATAGTTCACAACAAACTAAGTGAATGATTCGGAGAAAGATTGCAGGATCAAATCCTGACTTAATTCTTCATCCATCACAAAACTTAATTGACCTAATCTGGTGATCAGATCAATGAACTTCAGGACATGATCTTGTATGGATGACCCCTCAATCATTATAGTATAGAATAACTACTTAGATATCTCATATCTAGCAGTCCTACACTATTTTCTATACAACTCTTTAAGATTGAGGAGTATGGATTGAGTATCCATGCTCTCATACTGTCTCTGTAATTCATTGTTCATAGAGGTCAGTATGATATATTTGATAGTTAAACTATCATTCTTCCACATCCTGGATGTAGATACCTCCTCTTCAGTGGTATCATCTGAAGCGAAAATTCAGTGCAGGGGCAAAATTATAATTTTAAATTTTTTTTTTAAAATTACTATTTTACAGTGAAATTATTAATTAATCTTATTAATTAATATTAATTAACCCTACACTAAGATCTAAATATGATACAACAGCATGCATTTAAATTTGAAATTTAAATTTGAAACAGTAAACTTTTTACTGTACTGTGTTCAGAACACATCACCTTTTGCGGGTAGTCGATCACCGCAATCTGATCACAGTCGGGGGCTTTGATCATCACGTCACAGCCACACTAGTATCTGACCTCTGTGGATCATCCACACGAAGCTCCCATCTGATCGGTTCCTCACGAATGCTAGTTCGTGATTTCACCCTTTTGATGGCTGATGTTGATCGAACTCCTTCGATCGATGTGTGCCGACTCCTCGGATGCTCTGAATCATTTGCACGGTTGGTTGAGAGGCTGATGGATCTCTTCCTAAAATTTGGTGGACTCACGACACTCGTGGCACACCAATCTCACTTCCCGAACCCTAGGTAGAAACCCTAGGGTACACACCAAAAATCCTGCGCCCACTTCTCTCTCCTTTTTCTCTACTCTCGGTAAATTTTGAACACTTCAAAATTTTTTCAGAACCTCCCCACGCCCCTTATCTCTTCTTTCTTTTCTTTTTTTTTGCCCACGCCTCCTCCCTTTCTCATTTTATAAAACATCGCAAGAGATGTTGAAAGTGTGTGAGTGGATAAGAAGAGGTGGTTACTCACTTAAATTCAAATCAAATTTGAATTCAAGTGTCAACCAATCTTATCCTCATCCATTTGTGCAAGAAAGAAGAGATGGCATGGCCTTTTTTTTGTGTGTGGAGACTTTCATGAGAAACCATTTCTCATATGGAATATGGGGCGCACAAAAGAGGATAAGCTGGCGCATGGTTATTTGGTTATCCATTCAAATTCAAAATCCCTTTGAATTTGGATGGGTAACAAACCAAGTTAATCCAAATAATTGACACACAGAAACATGGGCATGAGAGAGCTTTGCGTGGGAGAAAATTCACGAGAAAATTTCTTCTCGTGAATTCAAATGGGTGCAAGGAAGTTGGGTGGCACAGGAAATTTAAAACAAGGTGGTTTGATTCAAATTGAGCCAACCTAATTAAAATAGGTTAGGCACAATTAGACCAAATTAAATCCAACACAATTAGGCTTAATTAGGCTCAATAAAATCTTAATCAAATCAAGAATTAACTAAACTTAACCCCTGATCAAATCAGAGACTAAGCCACCTTAGTGATTAGATCAACACATAACCTAATCGGGTCAATCCAAACTGAATCCAATTCAATTGGACTTGATCTAAAAATAATTACTCAATCAAATTGAATTAATTAGTAATCAAATCACTAATTAAACCTCTCATAAATATTGAGTCTAAATCCGATGGGCAATTAGGCATCAGAGATCATCGATATGAAATCCTGATCAAAAAGTTCAAATTTCAAATTCAAAATTTAAAATTCAAAATATTGACCTCGGTACCCAAAATGTGTGGAACTCATGATCAGAGAATCCTAATTCTCAATCATAGAGTCTCAGATACATAAGACTCATAATCAGTCATCAGATCAGATAGGAACCTCTAATGTGTGTGACCCCGCAGGTTCGAACCTAAGCCGGTAGCACAGGAACCAATTCCTGTACTAATCGAAGTGACCATCTAGCAATGGTACTCGACGATCGGATAGATTGAATAGTTCCAATCACAACATTCAGAACCTACGTGAATATGGTTACCGTATAATTCATCCCTTTTGACTCCTATGTTTAGGATGACTCAGGGTTAAACTGTCAACCCTGATGAGATCATCCGAATCGTGCTCAACTCAATTAGTCCTGTGACTCCTCACTAGGACTACCCTGACCAAGGTTTTGCTAAATTGAAACATGACTGTACACAGCTCCTAAACTAGAGTGGTCAATCCCATCTTGACACACGCACCGACAAGTCAAGTACTTGACTACACCCAACAGCCTTCCGTCACTAAATTACAAATTTAGGTAGTCCAGTGCCTAAGTGCAGTGAGTTGCTTGCAAGTCACCGTGACGATCTCAGGTCGGAGGGACATTTATACTCATATCCCATCGGAGCAAATCTTGACAGCAGAAATAGCTCCAGAGTCGGTCACGTTCAGTGTAGATGTACCATTACATCTCACCTGTATGCCATACCAGTGTCTCGACACTCCTTAATTATGAGGACAACCAACCCATATGGCACACAATGACCTATGCTCGATAAACGTTGTCATCCTTGGTAATAACGTATCATTAGATCGCGAACAGGTTTAAGGACTAAGCGATAAATCCTCCTTTGTCGAGTCTAAATAGTCCTAAGGACTTCACCACAACACAGGAGTTCATTAGAAGATAAAACATTTATGATGAAAAAATATCAAAATAACTTTTATTTATTTATAATTCATGTACTAAAATAAAAGAACACAACTGTCAACAGGCTGACGATTGGCTTTGGGACACTATTCCCAACAATCTCCCACTTGGCCTAAAGCCAATCGGTGCAGTATCTAATACCCATCTTCGACTTATAGTCGTTGAACTCCTTCACCGCAATGGCTTTAGTGAATGGGTCGGCCAGGTTCTCCTTCCCGTCGATCTTCTGGAGGTCGACGTCACCTCGATCCACGATCTCCCGGATGAGATGGTAGCTGCGCAGAATATGCTTCGTCTGCTGGTGTGCCTTCGGTTCCTTCGCCTGAGCAATGGCTCCAGAGCTGTCACAGTAGAGCAAAACTGGACCAACAAGGGAGGGTGCTACTCCGAGCTCAGTGATGAATTTTCTCAGCCACACTGCTTCTTTGGCAGCATCTGATGCAGCAATATACTCCGTCTCGCATACTGAATCAGCCACAGTGTGCTGCTTGGAACTCTTCCAGCAGACAGCCCCACCATTAAGGGTAAAAATAAATCCTGACACACTCTTGCTGTCATCGCGATCAGACTGGAAACTAGAGTCTGTAAACCCTATAAGTCTCAAGTCCGATTCACCATATACAAGCCACTGGTCCTTAGTATTTCTTAAATATTTCAGAATGGTTTTAACAACCTTCCAGTGATTCTCCCCTGGATCAGATTGGTATCTACTCACTACCCCTAGTGAGTATGCCACATCTGGATGTGTACATGTCATGGCGTACATGATAGATCCCACTGTCGAAGCATATGGAATCCTATCCATACGCTCTCTCTCTTGAGGTGTTGTCGGACAATCCCTTTTCGAGAGAGAAATTCCATGGCCTATCGGTAGATAGCCTTTCCTGGAATTCTCCATGCTGAACCTTTTCAGCATAGTATCAATGTACGTGGACTGGAATAAGCCAAGCAACCTTTTGGATCTATCCTAATAGATCCTCATCCCTAGGATGTAGGAAGCTTCTCCCAGATCCTTCATGGAGAACTGTGACGATAGTCAAATCTTTATTACCTGTAATGCAGGGACATCATTCCCGATTAAGAGAATGTCATCCACATATAATACAAGAAATACTACTACTGGACCATTAGCCCACTTATAAATGCAGGGCTCTTCTCCATTCTTAACGAAGCCATACATTTTGATCGTCCTATCAAAACGTATGTTCCAACTCCGAGATGCCTGCTTAAGTCCATAAATTGACCTTTGTAGCTTGCATACCTTAGACTCATCTGTGGATGTGAACCCTTCAGGTTGTATCATATACACCTCTTCATCCAGCTCTCCATTTAGGAAAGCTGTCTTCACATCCATCTGCCAGATTTCATAGTCCAGATGGGCAGCTATCGCAAGCATAATTCGAATGGATTTGAGCATTGCCATAGGAGAAAATGTCTCATCATAGTCTATACCATAACGTTGACGATATCTCTTGGCAACCAGACGGGCTTTATAGGTCTCCACCTTTCCGTCTGCGCCCCTCTTCCTCTTGAAGACCCACTTACACCCTTTGGGTTTCACTCCTTCGGGTGAGTCAACCAATGTCCACATATCGTTGACCTTCATGGACTCCATTTTGGATTTCATAACCTCTAGCCATTTCTCAGAGTCAGATCTCTGTATTGCATCCATGTAGGTGATCGGATCTTCATCATTTTCATCAAGTTCGACAGGATCGCCATCCCGGATCAAGAAACCATAGTATCTGTCCGGTTGATGTGGTACTCTACCAAACCACCCTAAGGGTGCATAATCAATGGGCTCCGGATCTGATCTAATCAAATCCGATTCAGGTTCAGTAACATGTGTCGGTTTTTCCACCTGTCGAACTTCGTCAAGTTCGACCTTAGAGGCAACAGTTCCTTCACTAAGGAACTCTTTTTCTAAAAAGATTGTCTTAAGGCTGACAAACACCTTTTGCTCATCAGCAAGGTAGAAATAATATCTTTTGGTCTCTTTTGGGTACCCTATAAAATTATACTTGTCTGACCTAGGTCCAAGCTTGTCTGTAATTAAACGTTTAACATAAGCCGGACACCCCCAATCCCTAAGGTGCGAGAGTACTGGCTTACGTCCTATCCATATCTCATATGGCGTTTTGGCTACAGACTTACTCGGAACTCTATTTAGAAGGTAACAAGCTGATTCGAGCGCATATCCCCAAAGGGAGATCGGCAGACCAGCAAACCCCATCATGGATCAAACCATGTCCAATAAGATCCGATTCCTCCTTTCAGATGCACCATTATGCTGTGGTGTTCCAGGAGGAGTCCACTGAGAGAGAATCCTATTCTCCCCTAGATACGTCAGAAACTCATTGAAAAGGTATTCACCTCCTTGATCAGATCGAAGAATTTTAATACACTTCCCAGTTTGTTTTTCTACCTCATTTCGGAATAGTTTGAACATTTCAAACGACTCTGACTTATGCTTCATTAAGTAGACATACCCATACCTCGATAGGTCGTCTGTGAAGGTTATGAAGTAAAAATATCCACCTCTTGCATTTGAGCTCATAGGTCCACATACATCAGAATGTACCAGACCCAAGAGTTCACTGGCTCCCTTATCTTTTCCAGTAAAAGGTGACTTGGTCATCTTTCCAAGAAGACAAGACTCACAGGTTGGAAGTGATTCACAATCACCAAGTTCAAGAATTCCTTCTTGAGCCAACTTGTTTATCCTGTTCTTATTGATATGACCTAGCCTACAGTGCCAAAGGTAGACTTCTGACACATTATCTATTCTAGAGCATTTACCGAAGTTTTGAACCACATTAACAGGCTGTGATAGTAAGTAAATTCTATTATTTAATTGTCCAACAAACATTGTAACACCATTCAAAATGATATTACAAATTTTTCCTTTTATTAAAAATGATATTATTTAACCGTACATGGCCAAAAGGCCTACAGAAATAATATTTAATAAAAAGCTTGGACAATAGTGACATTCACTCAGAATTACATTACGAGAATTGATTACAAGACTCATGATTCCTAAAGCTAGAACTGAAACTTTGCTTCCATCTCCAACGTTCAGGAACCTCTCGCCTTCATCAAATCTCCTACTGACCTACAGACCCTGCATCGAATTACAAATATGATAAGGGCTTTCGGTATCCAATACCCAGGTAGTAGTATCACAAATGAAAAAGTTGCAAGGAGTTATCATATAATTACCTTGCTTCTTCTTCGGCCTGTTCGGGTCCAGGGAGGCAATGTATTGAGGACAGTTCCTCTTCCAATGCCCCTGCTTCTTACAAAAGAAGCACTCCGCCTGGCTCTGGTCGGGCTTGCGCTTCTTGGTCTGACCCTGTGCTACTGTCCCAGCATGAGGCTGCACCTTCTTGTTCTTCTTCTTCTTGTTCTTTTTCTCCTTCCCAAAGGGTCGACGACGAGAAGAAGACCCTCCCACTACATTCACCGACTCCTTATGGAGCTGGTGATCCTTCTCAAAGTTTTGCAGCAACCCCAACAACCCGTGGTAGTTTACTGCAGGCTTTGTCATTCGAAAATGAGTAAGGAATGGGAGGAAGGACTTGGGCAAGGAATTAAGGATCGCATCCTTGCTGAGCTGCTCGTGCAGAAGAAAATCCAATTTGCTCAGGCACTTAATCATCTCGATCATGTACAGTACATGATCAGTGACTGAGGCCCCATCCCTCATCCGAGCATTGAAAATAGCACAACTAGTTTTGTGCCTTTCAACATCGTCAAGCGTGCCAAAGGAGTCGTTCAACATTTGAAGCATCTCCTGTGGCTGGGCGTTCTCAAACCTACGGCTGAACTCGTCATTCATTGCTGCCAGCATAATACATCGGACGGTGGTGCGGTCATTGAGCCACTTCTGGTAAGTGTCTCGGATTGCCTTACTAGCGTTCGGAGCTGGCTCCTCAGAGGCTGGATCCGTTACTACATAAAGGATCCACTCATGCTTAAGGATGATTTTCAATTTTCGATACCAGCTATCGAAATTAGGTCCCATGAGCTTGTCATTATCTAATAATGACTGGAGCGACAGGGTAGTGGCCATAGCTGTATAAAGAAAAATCAGACCTCTATTAGTACATAAATTAATACTAAAGACTTGGACTTTAGTCTAAAGTTTTTTTCAATATTTTTACGAACTGGTAGCCTCAACCTCCAATTCGAGGAGTTACTTTAATTCCTTAATGGGTACTAGAATCCACACAGACTACACACGAGCCCAACTTTGGTTGGTCAACTCATGTGCATCTATGGGTAGGTTCTTAACCAGTTATTTCTCTAAACAACTTCTAGTAATTGATTTTGCCCCAAAACCTAATCAGTAGGCTTTGGCCTCCACTGAAAAGATCTGGTTAGGTCCAACCATTAACATGACTTAATTTGATGAATCAGACCAATAAATGATCAGGCCCGACTTTGACCAGCCAACCTAACAACCATCAGAAAGATTCAACCAAATTATCATATTATGAATGATAATTCCATTAGCCAATGAGCACCAGGCCTTTGGGCCTCCAATGATTATTGAACTAATGGACTCATTATCACTCACTTAATGGGAAGCATTGACTTAGTTAACATTATAACTTAATCATTTTAGGGATCTAATAATTTTTGAGGATTTTATTAAAGGATAGTAGAGAAGAAATCATCCAGCCAATTTCAATCCTCCCACTGACTTCACCAAGTCAGATTAAAAAGAATTTAATTAAAGCTGGCATTAGGAGTACCTAAATCAGTCACACTGATTTACCTAATGACATGGGTGAGCTCTAATCACCAAGTGATCTAATCAAAATCTAACTTACCAGATTGGCCAGGTAAGTGAGATCAGTGGTGGGAATTTGCCATTAACTCGTCAATGATCGAATCAATGCGAGTAGCTCCCGCTTAAGAACCACTAGTCAAAACTATCGAACTTACCTTAGACACCAACCGGTTCATTAGTTTTAATTTTGATCAACTTAGTAAATAGGGCTCCACCGCGTAGCCATGAATTAAGTCCATCTTGGTCTAGTTAACGATATGGACCCATTCAACTACAACTATTGAAGTTGAGTCTAGAGTATCCTTGACCTAATATAATTCAATTTTTGATTAGATTTGACCAATTACTCCATTTAGTCTATTTTTTAAGCTAACCTTAGGTCTAACCCAATTATGGACCTAATTCATCTAACCCATTGACCCACAAGTTTATGCAATTGTCTTAGGTCTTAATTCACAATTCTAGACCTACTAGACAACACTTAATTCTTTTAATTAAGTACTTGGGCTGATGGGTCAAGGTTTGGCATTTCGAAAATAATTTTCATATTTTGAAAGATTTTATTTTCTGTTCACCAAATGTGTTGACTCATTTCACAAACGGGTCAGCATAATTCATAAACAGCAATCCTATTGCTCATTTCATAACAGAAAATAACTCAAAATAAATCATAAATTTTTTTTAGATCTAATCTAACACATTCATGATAAATTTTATAATTAAGTCCTTTCGCTACTTCATCGGCATGGGATATAATTGCATCGGCACCCCTACCGCCATAGGAGACCCCATCGAATGGGAAGAGAGGGCCTTTAAACCCTACTTTTCTCCTATGACCAGACGGCCATGGCAACCAACCCAATTAGATTACTTGCTACTTGGGTCAAGTATATCTAAATATACCAATTTCAAAATTTAAATTTTGAATTTCAAATTTTAAATTTCAAATTTCAAATTTGAGATTTCAACCAAATTTCAAATTTTGAATTTCCAATCTTTGAATTTTAAATTTTGAATTTTGAATTCCAAATTTCAAATTTTAAATTTAAAATTTCAAATATATTTCAAATTTCAAATTTCAAAATTCAAATTTTGAATTTTGAATTTTAAATTTCAAATTTCAAATTTGAGATTTCAACCAAATTTCAAATTTTGAATTTCAAATTTAAACTTATAGATTACACCTTAATCTACGCATGCATATGTATATCATATTCTAGAACCATGCTCTGATACCATTTGAAGCAAAAATTCAATGCAGGGGCAAAATGGTAATTTTAAAACTTTTTCTAAATTATTATTTTACAGCGAAATTATTAATTAATCTCATTAATTAATACTAATTAACCCTACACTAGGATCTAAATATGATACAACAGCATGCATTTAAATTTAAAATTCAAATTTGAAACAGTAAACTTTTTATTGTACTGTATTCAGAATACATCACCTTTTGCGGGTAGTCGATCATCGCAATCTGATCACTGTCGGGGGCTCTGATCATCACGTCACAGTCACACTAGTGTCTGGCCTCTGCGGATCATCCACACGAAGCTCCTGTCTGATCGATTTCTCACGAATACTAGTTCATGATTTCACCCTTTTGATGGCTAATGTTGATCGAACTCCTTCGATCGATGTGTGCCGACTCCTCGGATGCTTCGGATCATCTGCACGGTTGGTTGAGAGGCTGATGGATCTCTTCCTGAAATTTGGTGGACTCACGACACTCGTGGCACACCAATCTCACTTCCCGAACCCTAGGTAGAAACCCTAGGGTACACACCAAAAACCCTGCGCCCACTTCACTCTCCTTTTTCTCTCCTCTCGGCAAATTTTGAACACTTCAAAATTTTTCCAAAACCTCCCCACACCCCTTATCTCTTCTTTTTTTTTTTTTTTTTGCTCACACCCCCTCCCTTTATCATTTTATAAAACATCGCAAGAGATGTTGAAAGCGTGTGAGTGGATAAGAAGAGGTGGTTGCTCACTTAAATTCAAATCAAATTTGAATTCAAGTGTCAACCAATCTTATCCTCATCCTTTTGTATGAGAAAGAAGAGATGGCGTGGCTTTTTTTTTTGTGCGTGGAGACTTTCATGAGAAACCATTTCTCATGTGGAATAGGGGCGCACAAAAGAGGATAAGCTGGCGCATGGTTATTTGGTTATCCATTCAAATTCAAAACCCCTTTGAATTTGGATGGGTAACAAACCAAGTTAATCCAAATAATTGGTGCATAGAAACATGGGCGTGAGAGAGCTTTGTGTGGGAGAAAATTCATGAGAAAATTTCTTCTCATGAATTCAAATGGGCGCAAGGAAGTTGGGTGGCGCAGGAAATTTAAAACAAGATGGTTTGATTCAAATTGAGCCAACCTAATAAAAATAGGTTAAGCATAATTAGACCAGATTAAACCCAACACAATTAGGCTTAATTAGGCTCAATAAAATTCTAATCAAATCAGAAATTAACTAAATCTAACCCCTAATCAAATCAGGGACTAAGCCACCTTAGCGATTAGATCAACACTTAACCTAATCGGATCAATCCAAACTGAATCCAATTCAATTGGACTTGATCTAAAAATAATTACTCAATCAAATTGAGTTAATTAGTGATCAAATCACTAATTAAACCTCTCATAAATATTGAGTCCAAATCCGATGGGCAATTAGGCATCAGAGACCATCGATATGAAATCCTAATCAAAGAGTTCAAATTTCAAATTCAAAATTTGAAATTCAAAATTTTGACTTCGATATCCAAAATATGTGGAACTCATGATCAGAGAATCTTAATTCTCAATCATAGAGTTCCAGACACATAAGACTCATAATCAGCCATCAGATCAGAAAGGAACTTCTAATGTGTGTGACCCCGCAGGTTCGAACCTAAGCCGGTAGCACAGGAACCAATTCCTGTACTAATCGAAGTGACCATCTAGCAATAGTACCCGATGATCGGATAGATCGAATAGTCGCAATCGCAACATTCAGAATCTATGTGAATATGTTTATCGTATAATTCATCCCTTTTGACCTCTATGTTTAGGACGACTCAAGGTTAAACTGTCAACCCTGATGATATCATCCGAATCGTGCTCAACTCAATTAGTCCTGTGACTCCTCACTAGGACTACCCTAGTCAAGGTTTTGCTAAATTGAAACACGACTGTACACAGCTCCTAAACTGGAGTGGTCAATCCCATCTTAACACACGCACCGATAAGTCAAGTACTTGACTACACCCAGCAGCCTTCTGTTACTGAATTAGAAATTTAGGTAGTCCAGTGCCTAAGTGCAGTGAGTTGCTTGCAAGTCACTGTGGCGGTCTCAGGTTGGAGGGACATTTATACCCATATCCCATCGGAGCAAATCTTGACAACAGAAATAGCTCCGGAGTCGGTCATGTTTAGTGCAGATGTACCATTACATCTCACCTGTATGCCATACCAATGTCTCCACACTCCTTAGTTATGAGGACAACCAACCCATATAGCACACAACGATCTATGCTCGATAAATATTGTCGTCCTTGGTAACAACGTATCATTTGGTCACGAACAGGTTTAAGGACTAAGTGACAAATCCTCCTTTGTTGAGTCTAAATAGTCCTAAGGACTTCATCACAACACAGGAGTTCATTAGAAGATGAAATAATTATGATAAAAAAATATCAAAATAACTTTTATTTATTTATAATTCATGTACTAAAACAAAAGGAGCACAACCGTCAACAGACTGACGATTGGCTTTGGGATACTATTCCCAACATCATCCCCAACCTCTTATGGTTTGGAGACATCAAGAATATAGGTGAGCTTCTCTTAAGTGAGTATGATATTTAAATTTCTCAACTAGTTCATATAATTAGGACCGATCAACTTGTTGGAATCTAAGATTTTCATAATGATAGTGAAGATACTATTTGTAGAATATAATTTACAATGAATAAAGAACATTACATAAGCAAACAACTCATGTTGACTTACACAATTAAATAAGATCTTTAGATTTAATTGTACCTCTCACTTTTTTATCGAATATCATAATCCTCTATTATGATGAACGAGATATATTGCTAAAGGAACCAGATCTAGGGTTTCAGGGTTAGATCTTGAAATCTTTTCAAGATCATACAGCGGAAGATTAAAATAAATCAAAATTTATTTTATAAAATTAGATAATCTCTAGATCTAAGATTTTATTACATAATTATTATATGGTATTAAATCAAAAATTAAAACATATAGAGAATGAACTACATGTTGATCATATCAACATATTTTTATGCTACATCTAATGTATGTAATAAACAATAGATCAGATCTATTACCTTGCAAGTTAGATGTTCTAACCTTGCTGATCTAGGCTTGAGGATAATATTGCAAGCCGCACACACATCCGGCCTCTAGGAGTCATCCACATGAGCTCACGAATCTCGATTAGAAGTCCTACTCCAGAAAATCAGCACAGTATGCTAGTACTGCATTGATCCTTCTTCGATGGTTGATCAGGTGCCTCCTTCTTCTTGATTTGGACTCTTTCAAAGATGAAAAATAGGAGGAGGAGTTTCAGATTCGAGACATTCTCAGAAAACTCAAGATGGAGGAAGGGAAGAGATGAACACAACAACCCTAGAAGAAGACCCTCTTCTTCTTCTCTTTGCTCTCTCTAGACACCCTATCTTGTGTCTATTATATCTCCATGCCCCAACCTTCTTTCTCTCTGATTATTGGACACCCCAAAGGTCTTTCTTTTATCTTTTTTGTCATAAAAATTTCATGAAGAAATTTATTTTATATAGGGAGATATGATAGAGTCCTTGTCTAAGTCAAATACCTAGTCAAGGTTAATCCAAACATGGCAAGATAAGGGGCGCCCAACTCTTGGGTGCCCCCTCCTTCCTTTTGTGCATGGACTAATAGCAAAGTGTGCCTATCAAGTGCCATAAAAGCCACAAAAATTTCAAGAAAAATTTGGATAAAATCGATGCAAAAAGGAAAGAGTTTTGGATTTCTAAAATTCTATCTCATAGAATTTGAAATCCAAACTTATTTCTACTTTGATTTGATCCACAACCATCTTTCATGTAAGAAAGAAGAGAGAAAACCTTTTGGGCATGATGAAGACCTAGGAGAGGATTTTTGTCACACAAAATAAGTGGAAATTGATGTGGAATAAGAGAGAGGGGATGGGGGGCTTATGTGGCGCAAGGTAGAATCCTAGTCTTACTATGATTCTATCTTATCACTTGTTTTAATTTGGTTTCTCAAATCAAATCAAACCAAAATTAGATCAATCCAATTAAAATAAGTCTTAACCTAATTAAGAATATATTTTAATCAGATTAAATTAGATTTAAATCTATTTTAATCTTTTAATCAAATTAGAAATTAGGTTGACCCATGTCCTAATTGAACTGGGACTAGTTTTTCCTTGCATTTGGCTTATCCAATAAATCAATTGAACTTGATCCAATCAAATCCAAACTAAATCTAATTAAATCATATTCAATTAGACTTAATCTTAGCCCATTGGTTTAATCAAATTAAATCAATTAACAATCAAATTGTTAATCGATCCTCCTACAACACTTGCATTATGTTAAATGTCAATCGTATTGATCGTTTAACCCTAGAATGATTCTTAATCGTTGATCAACCATCCGATCGAATTGTGAACTCTAATGTGCATGACCTCATAGGTTCGAACCTAGGTCGGTAGTATAGAAATAAATTTCTGTACCAATAAAAGTGATCATCTAGCAATGATACCCAACAACCAGATTGGTCGAATGTGTAGAACAACATCCTTAGAACCCACGCAGATATAGTTTCCATATAATTCATCCTTTTGACCAAAATGATCATAGGATACCTCAAAGTTTAACTGTCAACTCTGATCAGGTTGTCTACATTGTATTTCAAAATATCAAATCCATCTGATGGATTACCCTGGCCAAGCTTTTGCTAAATTGAAATACAGCGGCTCATTCTTTTCCAACTCTTGGAGTGGTCAATCTCATCTCGATCACACTCTGACTTCACAAGTACTTGACTGTGCCCAGAAGCCTTCCATTATTGAATTAGAAATTCAATTAGTCTAGTACCAAAGCACAGTGAGTTGCTTGCAAGTCACTGAGGCGATCTCAGGTCTAAGGGACACTTATACCTATATCCCATCAGAGATATTCTCGACAGTAGAATACTCTGAGGTTGGTCACGTTCAATGATGATGTACCCTTACATCTCACCTGTATGCCATACCAGTGTCTCCACACTCCTTGGTTAAGAGGACAACCAACCCATATGGCCTACAACGACCTATGCTCGACAGAAGCTGTCATCCTTATTAACAGCCTATCATTTGGTCGTGAATAATTATAAGGACTAATCGATAAATCCTCTCTTTATCGAACTTAAATAGTCCTAAGGATTTCATCATAACAATAAAATTTGCTAGAAGATAAAAATTTATGATAAAAATATCAAAAATATATTTTATTTATTAACAAATCAATTAGAATACTTGGTTGCTCAACCGTCAACAGCTTAACGATTGGCTTTTGGGACATATTTTTCAATAACTCCCACTTGTCCTAAAGCCACTCGTTATAGTATCTAATACCCATCTTCGACTTGTGATTGTCGAACTCCTTTATCGTCAGGACTTTAGTGAAGGGGTCGGCCAAGTTCTCCTTTTCATCGATCTTCTGAAGGTCGATGTCACCTCGATCCATGATCTCTCGGACTAGGTGGAAGCGATGCAAAATGTGCTTCATCTGCTGGTGTGCTTTGGGTTCCTTCGCCTGAGCTATGGCACTAGTGCTGTCGCAGTAGAGCAGGACCAGACTATCGAGGGAGGGTGCTACACCGAGCTTGGTGATGAATTTCCTCACCCACATGAAGCAAAAATTTAGTGCAGGGGCAAAATGATAATTTTAAAACTTTTTCAAAATTACTATTTTACAGCAGAATTATTAATTAATCTCATTAATTAATACTAATTAACACTACACTAGGATCTAAATATGATACAACAGCATGCATTTAAATTTGAAATTCAAATTTGAATCAGTAAACGTTTTACAGTACTGTGTTCAGAACACATCATCTTTTTGCGGGTAGTCGATCACCGCAATCTGATCACCATCGGGGGGCTCTGATCATCACGTCGCAGCCACACAAATATCTGGCCTCTGTGGATCATCCACACGAAGCTCCCGTCTGATCAGCTCCTCACGAATGCTAGTTCGTGATTTCACCCTTTTGATGGCAGATGTTGATCGAACTCCTTCGATCGATGTGTGCTAACTTTTTGGATGCTCTGAATCATCTGCACAGTTGCATGAGAGGCTGATGGATCTCTCTCTAAAATTTGGTGGACTCACGACACTCGTGGCACACCAATCTCACTTCCCGAACCCTAGGTAGAAACCCTAGGGTACACACCAAAAACCCTGCGCCCAATTTTCTCTCTTTTCTTTCTTTTTCTCTCGGAAGGTTTTGGACCTTCACCTTGAGCAGAAGCCTTTCTCATGCCTCAAAGTTTCTCTCCTAAAATTTCTACGCACGTCCCACCTTTCTCCTCTTTTTAAAACAACATCGAACGTGTCTTATCCGCGTGAGAGGATAAAGACAAGAGGTTACACATTTGAATTCAAATCAAATTTGAATTCAAACGAAAACCAACATATCCCTATCCTTTTGGGCATGAGAAGAGAAGGGGCGTGGCTCTTTGTGCGTGAAAAATGTTTCACGAGAAACCTTTTCTCGTGTAAGTAATGTGGCGCACAAAATGGATAAGGATGAAAGGGCAAGTGATAAGTTATCCATTCAAATTCAAACATGCTTTGAATTTGAATGGCTAACTAATTATTTTATCCATCCATATGGTGCACAAATGAGGGCATGAGGAGGGGTTTTGCGTGAGAAAAATTTCATGAGAAGTTTCTTCTCATGAATTCAAATGGGTGCAAGGAAGTTGGGTGTCGCAGGGAATTTAAAACAATATGGTTTGATTCAAATTGAGCCAACCTAGTTTAAAATAGGTTAAGCACAATTAGACCAGATTAAATCTAACATAATTAGGCTTAATTAGACTCAATAAAATATTAATCAAATCAGAAATTAACTAAACCTAGCCCCTGATCAAATCAGGGACTAAACCACCTTAGCGATTAGGTCAACATTTAACCTAATCGGGTCAATCCAAACTGAATCCAATTCAATTGGACTTGATCCAAAAATAATTACTCAATCAAATTGATTTAATTAGTGATTAAATCACTAATTAAACCTCTCATAAATATTAAATCCAAATTCGATGGGCAATCAGGTATCAGAGACCATCGATATGAAACCCTGATCAAAGAGTTCAAATTTCAAATTCAAAATTTGAAATTCAAAATTTTGACCCCGGTACCCAAAATGTGTGGAACTCATGATTAGAGAATCCTAATTCTCAATCATAGAGTCCCAGATAGATAAGACTCATAATCAGCCATCAGATCAGAAAGGAACCTCTAATGTGTGTGACCCCGCAGGTTCGAACCTAAGCCGGTAGCACAGGAACCAATTCCTGTACTAATCGAAGTGACCATCTAGAAATGGTATCCGACGATCGGATAGGTCGAATAATCACAATCACAACATTCAGAACCTACGTGAATATGGTTACCGTATAATTCATCCCTTTTGACCCCTGTGTTTAGGACGACTCAGGGTTAAACTGTCAACCCTGATGATATCATCCGAATCGTGCTCAACTCAATTAGTCCTATGACTCCTCACTAGGACTACCCTGGCCAAGGTTTTGCTAAATTGAAACACGACTGTATACAGCTCCTAAACTGGAGTGGTCAATCCCATCTTGACACACGCACCGACAAGTCAAGTACTTACTACACCCAACAACCTTCCGTCACTGAATTAGAAATTCAGGTAGTCCAGTGCCTAATTGCAGTGAGTTGCTTGCAAGTCACCGTGGCGGTCTTAGATCGGAGGGACATTTATACCCATATCCCATCGGAGCAAATCTTGACAGCAGAAATAGCTCCAGAGTTGGTCACGTTCAGTGCAGATGTACCATTACATCTCACCTGTATGCCATACCAGTGTCTCCACACTCTTTGGTTATGAGGACAACCAACCCATATGGCACACAACGACCTATGCTCGATAAATATTGTCGTCCTTGGTAACAACGTATCATTTGGTCGCGAACATGTTTAAGGACTAGGCGACAAATCCTCCTTTGTCGAGTCTAAATAGTCCTAAGGACTTCACCACAACACAGGAGTTCATTAGAAGATGAAACATTTGTGATGAAAAAATACCAAAATAACTTTTATTTATTTATAATTCATGTACTAATACAAAAAGGAGCACAACCGTCAACAGGCTGACGATTGGCTTTGGGACACTATTCCCAACAATCTCCCACTTGGCCTAAAGCCTATCGGTGCAGTATCTAATACCCATCTTCAACTTGTAGTCGTTGAACTCTTTCACCGCAATGGCTTTAGTGAATCGGTCGGCCAGGTTCTCCTTCCTGTCGATCTTCTGAAGGTCGACGTCACCTCGATCCATGATCTCCCGGATGAGATGGTAGCGGCGCAGAATATGCTTCGTCCGCTGGTGTGCCTTTGGTTCCTTCGCCTGAGCAATGGCTCCAGAGCTGTCACAGTAGAGCAGAACTGGACCAACAAGGGAGGGTGCTACTCCGAGCTCGGTGATGAATTTTCTCAGCCACACCGCTTCTTTGGCAGTATCTGATGCAGCAATATACTCTGCCTCGCATACTGAATCAGCCACAGCGTGCTGCTTGGAACTCTTCCAGTAGACAGCCCCACCATTAAGGGTAAAAATAAATCCTGACACACTCTTGCTATCATTGCGATCAGACTGAAAACTAGAGTCTGTAAACCCTATAAGTCTCAAGTCTGATTCACCATATATAAGCCACTGGTCCTTAGTATTCTTAAATACTTCAGGATGGTTTTAACAACCTTCCAGTGATTCTCTCCTGGATCAGATTGGTATCTACTCACTACCCCTAGTGAGTATGCCACATCTGGTCGTGTACATGTCATGGTGTATATGATAGATCCCACTGCCGAAGCATATGGAATCCTACCCATACGCTCTCTCCCTTGAGGTGTTGTCGGACAATCCCTCTTCGAGAGAAAAATTTCATAGCCTATCGGTAGATAGCCTTTCTTGGAATTTTCCATGCTGAACCTTTTCAGCATAGTATCAATGTACGTGGACTGAGATAAGCCAAGCAACTTTTTGGATCTATCCCTATAGATCCTCATCCCTAGGATGTAGAAAGCTTCTCCCAGATCCTTCATGGAGAACTGTGACGATAGCCAAATCTTTATTCCCTGTAATGCAGGGACATTATTCTCGATTAAGAGAATGTCATCCACATACAATACAAGAAATACTACTACTGGACCATTAGCCCACTTAAAAATGCAGGGCTCTTCTCCGTTCTTAACAAAGCCATACGTTTTGATCGTCCTATCAAAACGTATGTTCCAACTCCGAGATGCCTGCTTAAGTCCATAAATGGACCTCTGTAGCTTGCACACCTTAGACTCATCTGTGGATGTGAACCCTTCAGGTTGTATCATATACACCTCTTCGTCCAGCTCTCCGTTTAGGAAAGCTGTCTTCACATCCATCTGCCAGATTTCATAGTCCAGATGGACAGCTATCGCAAGCATAATCCGAATGGATTTGAGCATTGCCACAGGAGAAAACGTCTCGTCATAGTCTATACCATAATGTTGACGATATCCCTTGGCAACCAGACGGGCTTTATAGGTCTCCACCTTTTCGTCTGCGCCCCTCTTCCTTTTGAAGACCCACTTACACCCTATGGGTTTTACTCCTTCGGGTGGGTCAACCAATGTCCACACATCGTTGACCTTCATGGACTCTATTTCGGATTTCATGGCCTCTAGCCATTTCTCAGAGTCAGGTCTCTACATTGCATCCATATAGGTGATCGGATCCTCATCGTTTTCATCAAGTTCGACAGGATCACCATCCCGGACCAAGAAACCATAGTATCTATCCGGTTGATGTGGTACTCTACCAGACTGCCTTAAGGATGCATAATCAATGGGCTCCGAATCTGATCTAATCAAATCTGGTTCAGGTTCAGTAACATGTGTCGATTTTTCTACCGTCGAGCTTCGTCAAGTTCGACTTTAGAGGCAACAGTTCCTTCACTAAGGAACTCCTTTTCTAAAAAGATTGCCTTAAGGCTGACAAACACCTTTTGCTCATCAGCAAGGTAGAAATAATACCCTTTGGTCTCTTTTGGGTACCCTATAAAATTACACTTGTCAGACCTAGGTCCAAGCTTGTCTGTAATTAAACGTTTAATATAAGCCGGACACCCCCAAACCCTAAGGTGCGAGAGTACTGGCTTACGTCCTATCCATATCTCATATGGCGTTTTGGCTACAGACTTACTCGGAACTCTATTTAGAAGGTAACAAGCCGATTCGAGCACATATCCCCAGAGGGAGATCGGCAGACCAGCAAACCCCATCATGGATCGAACTATGTCTAACAGGGTCCGATTCCCCCTTTCAGACACACCATTATGCTGTGGTGTTCCAGGAGGAGTCCACTGAGAGAGAATCCCATTCTCCCTTAAATACGTTAGAAACTCATTGGAAAGGTATTCACCTCCTCGATCAGATCGAAGAGTTTTAATACACTTCCCAGTTTGTTTTTCTACCTCATTTCAGAATAGTTTGAACATTTCAAATGATTCTGACTTATGCTTCATTAAATAGACATACCCATACCTAGATAGGTCGTCTGTGAAAGTTATGAAGTAGAAAAATCCACCTCTTACACTTGAGCTCATGGGTCCACATACATCAGAATGTACCAGACCTAAGAGTTCACTGGCTCGCTCACCTTTTCCAGTAAAAGGTGACTTGGTCATCTTCTCAAGAAGACAGGACTCACAGGTTGGAAGTGATTCACAATCACTAACTTCAAGAATTTCTTCTTGAGCCAACCTGTTTATCCTGTTCTTATTGATATGACCTAGCCTACAGTGCCAAAGGTAGACTTCTGACACATTATCTATTCTAGAGCGTTTACCGAATTTTTGAACCACATTAACAGGCTGTAATAGTAAGTAAATTCCATTATTTAATTGTCCAACAAATATTGTAACACCATTCAAAATGATATTGCAAATATTTCTTTTTATTAAAAAATCATAACCGTACATGACCAAAAGGCCTACAGAAATAATATTTAATAAAAAACTTGGACAATAGTGACATTCACTCAGAATTACATTACGAGAATTGATTACAAGACTCATGATTCCTAAAGCTAGAACTGGAACTTTGCTTCCATCTCCAACATTCAGAAACCTCTCGCCTTCATCAATCTCCTACTGACCTGCAGACCCTGCATCGAATTACAAATATGATAAGGGCTTCCGGTATCCAATACCCAGGCAGTAGTATCACAAATCAAAAAGTTGCAAGGAGTTATCATATAATTTCCTTGCTTCTTCTTTGGCTTGTTTGGGTCCAGGGAGGCAATGTATTGAGGACAGTTCCTCTTCCAATGCCCGTGCTTCTTGCAAAAGAAGCACTCCGTCTGGCTCTGGTCGTGCTTGCGCTTCTTGGTCTGACCTCGTACTACTGTCCCAGCATGAGATTGCACCTTCTTATTTTTCTTCTTCTTATTCTTCTTCCCCTTCCCAAAGGGTTGACGACGAGAAGAAGACCCTCCCACTACATTCACCGACTCCTTATGGAGTTGGTGATCCTTTTCAAATTTCTGCAGCAACCCCAACAATCCGTGGTAGTTTACTGCAGGCTTTGTCATTTGAAAATGAGTAAGGAATGGGAGGAAGGACTTGGGTAAGGAATTAAGGATCGCATCCTTACCGAGCTGCTCGTGCAGAGGAAAGCCCAATTTGCTTAGGCGCTCAATCATCTCGATCATGTACAGTACATGATCAGTGACTGAGGCCCCATCCCTCATTCGAGCATTGAAAATGGCACAACTAGTTTTGTACCTTTCAACATCGTCAGGCGTGCCAAAGGAGTCATTCAACATTTGAAGCATCTCCTGTGGCTGGGCATTCTCAAACCTTCGGCTGAACTCGTCATTCATTGCTGCCAGCATAATACATCGAACGGTGGTGCGGTCATTGAGCCACTTCAAGTAAGTATCTCAGATCGCCTTACTAGCGTTCGGAGCTGGCTCCTCAGGTGCTGGATCCGTTACTACATAAAGGATCCGCTCATGCTCAAGGATGATTTTCAATTTTCAATACCAGCTATCGAAATTGGGTCCCATGAGCTTGTCATTATCTAATAATGATCGGAGCGACAGGGTAGTAGCCATAGCTGCTTAAAGGAAAATGAGACCTCTATTAGTATATAAATTAATACTAAAGACTTGAATTTTAGTCTAAAGTTTTTTTCAATATTTTTACGAACTGGTAGCCTCATCCTCCAATTCGAGGAATTACTTTAATTCCTTAATGGGTACTAGAATCCACACAGACTACACACGAGCCCAACTTTGGTTGGTCAACCCATGTGCATCTATGGGTAGGTTCTTAACCAGTTGTTTCTCTAAACAACTTCTAGTAATTGATTTTGCCTCAGAACCTAATCAGTAAGCTTTGGCCTCCACTGAAAAGATCTGGTTAGGTCCAACCATTAACATGACTTAATTTAGTGAATCGAATCAATAAATGATCAGGCCCGACTTTGGCCGGCCAACCTAACCACCATCAGAAAGACTCAATCAAATTATCATATTATGAATAATAATTTCATTAGCCAATGAGCACCAGGCCTTTGGGCCTCCAATGATCATTGAACTAATGGACTCATTATCACTCACTTAATGGGAGGCTATGACTTAGTTATCATTATAACTTAATCATTTTAGGGACCTAATAATTTTGAGGATTTTATTAAAGAATAGTAGAGAAGAAATCATCCAGCCAATTTCAATCCTCCCACTGACTTCATCAAGTCAGATTAAAAAAGGATTTAATTAAAGCTGGCATTAGGAGCACCTAAATCAGTCACACTGATTTACCTAATGACATGGGTGAGCTCTAATCACCAAGTGATCTAATCAAAATCTAACTTACCAGATTGGCCAGGTAAGTGAGATCAGTGATGGAGATTTGCCGTTAACTCGTCAATGATCGAATCAATGCGAGTAGCTCCCACTTAAGAACCACTGGTCAAAACTGCCGAACTTACCTTAGACACCAACTGGTTCATTAGTTTTAATTTTGATCAACTTAGTAAATAGGGCTCCACCGCATAGCCATGAATTAAGTCCATCTTGGTCTAGTTAAAGACATGGACCCATTCAACTATAACTATTGAAGTTGAGTCTAGAGTATCCTTGACCTAATCTAATTCAACTTTTGATTAGATTTGACCAATTACTCCATTTAGTCTATTTTTTAAACTAACCTTAGGTCTAACCCAATTATGGACCTAATTCATCTAACCCATTGACCCACAAATTTATGCAATTGTCTTAGGTCTTAATTCACAATTCTAAACCTACTAGACAACACTTAATTCTTTTAATTAAGTACTTGGGCTAATGGGTCAGGGTTTGGCATTTCGAAAATAATTTTTAAATTTGAAAGATTTTATTTTCTGTTCACCAAATGTGTTAACTCATTTCACAAACGGGTCAGCACATTTCATAAACAGCAATTCTATTGCTCATTTCATAACAGAAAATAACTCAAAATAAATCATAAATTTTCTTTTAGATCTAATCTAACACATACATGATAAATTTTTTAATTAAGGCCTTTCGCTGCTTCATCGACATGGGATATAATTGCATCGGCACCCCTACCGCCATAGGAGACCCCATCGAATGAGAAGAGAGGACCTTTAAACCTTACTTTTCTCCTATGACCGGACGGCCATGGCAACCAACCCAATTAGATTACTTGCTACTTGGATCAAGTATATCTAAATATACCAATTTTAAAATTTAAATTTTGAATTTCAAATTTTAAATTTCAAATTTCAAATTTTAAATTTCAAATTTGAGATTTCAACCAAATTTCAAATTTCGAATTTCCAATCTTTGAATTTTAAATTTTGAATTTTGAATTTCAAATTTCAAATTTCAAATTTGAGATTTCAACCAAATTTCAAATTTTAAATTTTGAATTTTGAATTTCAAATTTTAAATTTTGAATTTCAAATTTTAAATTTCAAATTTGAGATTTCAACCAAATTTCAAATTTCAAATTTTGAATTTCAAATTTGAAACTTCTAACAAATTTCAAATTTCAAATTTCAAATCTTTTTGAATTTCGAATTTTGAATTTTGAATTTCAAATTTAAACTTATAGATTACACCTTAATCTACGCATGCATATATATATCATATTCTAGAACCATGCTCTGATACCATTTGAAGCGAAAATTTAGTGCAGGGGCAAAATGATAATTTTAAAACTTTTTTAAAATTATTATTTTACAGTGAAATTATTAATTAATCTCATTAATTAATACTAATTAACCCTACACTAGGATCTAAATATGATACAACAGCATGCATTTAAATTTAAAATTTAAATTTGAATCAGTAAACGTTTTACAGTACTGTGTTCAGAATACATCACCTTTTTGCGGGTAGTCGATCACCGCAATCTGATCACGGTCGGGGGGCTCTGATCGTCACGTCACAGCCACACAAATATCTGGCCTCTGTAGATCGTCCACACGAAGCTCCCGTCTGATCAGCTCCTCACGAATGCTAGTTCGTGATTTCATCCTTTTGATGGTAGATGTTGATCGAACTCCTTCGATCGATGTGTGTCGACTTTTTGGATGCTCTGGATCATCTGCACAGTTTCTTGAGAGGCTGATGGATCTCTCCTTGAAATTTGGTGGACTCACGACACTCGTGACACACCAATCTCACTTCCCGAACCCTAGGTAGAAACCCTAGGGTACACACCAAAAACTTTGCGCCCAATTTTCTCTCTTTTCTTTCTTTTTCTCTCGGAAGGTTTTGGACATTCACCTTGCGCAGAAGCCTTCTTCACGCCTCAAAGTTTTTCTCCTAAAATTTCTACACACATCCCACCTTTCTCCTCTTTTTAAAACAATGTCGAACGTGTCTTATCCGCGTGAGAGGATAAAGACAAGAGGTTACACATTTGAATTCAAATCAAATTTGAATTCAAACAAAAATCAACTTATCCCTATCCTTTTGGGCGTGAGAAGAGAAGGGGCATGGCTCTTTGTGCATGGAAAATATTTCATGAGAAACCATTTCTCGAGTAAGTAATGTGGCGCACAAAATGGATAAGGATGAAAGGGCAAGTGATAAGTTATCCATTCAAATTCAAACATGCTTTGAATTTGAATGGCTAACTAATTATTTTATCCATCCATATGGCGTACAAATGAGGGCATGGGGAAGGGTTTTGCATGAGAAAAATTTCATGAGAAGTTTCTTCTCGTCAATTCAAATGGGTGCAAGGAAGTTGGGTGTCACAGGAAATTTAAAACAATGTGGTTTGATTCAAATTGAGCCAACCTAATTTAAAATAGGTTAAGCACAATTAGACCAGATTAAACCCAAAATAATTAGGCTTAATTAGGCTCAATAAAATTTTAATCAAATCAGAAATTAACTAAACCTAACCCCTGATCAAATCAGGGACTAAACCACCTTAGCGATTAGGTCAACATTTAACCTAATCGGGTCAATCCAAACTGAATCCAATTCAATTGGACTTGATCCAAAAATAATTACTCAATAAAATTGAGTTATTGATTAAATCACTAATTAAACCTCTCATAAATATTGAGTCCAAATCCGATGGGCAATCAGGCATCAGAGACCATCGATATGAAACCTTGATCAAAGAGTTCAAATTTTAAATTCAAAATTTGAAATTCAAAATTTTGACCCCGGTACCCAAAATGTGTGGAACTCATGATTAGAGAATCCTAATTATCAATCATAGAGTCTCAAATAGATAAGACTCATAATCAGCCATCAGATCAGAAAGGAACCTCTAATGTGTGTGACCCCGCAGGTTCGAACCTAAGCCGGTAGTACAGGAACCAATTCCTGTACTAATCGAAGTGACCATCTAGCAATGGTACCCGACAACCGGATAGGTTGAATAATTGCAATCACAACATTCAGAACCTACGTGAATATGGTTACCGTATAATTCATCCCTTTTGACCCCTGTGTTTAGGATGACTCAGGGTTAAACTGTCAACCCTGATGATATCATCCGAATCGTGCTCAACTCAATTAGTCCTGTGACTCCTCACTAGGACTACCCTGGCCAAGGTTTTGCTAAATTGAAACACGACTGTACACAGCTCCTAAACTGGAGTGGTCAATCCCATCTTGACACACGCACCGACAAGTCAAGTACTTGACTACACCCAGCAACCTTCCGTCACTGAATTAGAAATTCAGGTAGTCCAGTGCCTAAGTGCAGTGAGTTGCTTGCAAGTCACCGTGGCGGTCTCAGGTCGGAGGGACATTTATACCCATATCCCATCGGAGCAAATCTTGACAGTAGAAATAGCTCCGGAGTTGGTCACGTTCAGTGCAGATGTACCATTACATCTCACCTGTATGCCATACCAGTGTCTCCACACTCTTTGGTTATGAGGACAACCAACCCATATGGCACACAACGACCTATGCTCGATAAAAGTTGTCGTCCTTGGTAACAACGTATCATTTGGTCGCGAATATGTTTAAGGACTAAGCGACAAATCCTCCTTTGTCGAGTCTAAATAGTCCTAAGGACTTCACCACAACACAGGAGTTCATTAGAAGATGAAACATTTGTGATGAAAAAATATCAAAATAACTTTTATTTATTTATAATTCATGTACTAATATAAAAAGGAGCACAACCGTCAACAGGCTGACGATTGGCTTTGGGACACTATTCCCAACACCACACAGCTTCCTTCGCGGCATCCGATGCTGCGATGTACTCCACCTCGCAAATAGAGTCTGCCACAGTATGCTGCTTGGAACTCTTCCAGCAGATGGCTCCACTATTCAGAATAAAGATATAACCCAACATGCTTCTGCTGTCATCATGGTCAGATTGAAAGCTAGAATCTGTAAACCCCACAAGTTTCAGATCTAACTCGCTATAAACTAACCATTGGTCCTTAGTATTTCTCAAATACTTAAGGATGGCTTTAACCACTTTATAGTGATTTTCTTTAGGATCAGATTGGTATCTACTCACTACTCCTAGTGAGTATACCATATCTGGTCTTGTACATGTCATGGCGTATATAATAGATCCCACGATCGAAGCATATGGGACTCTACTCATACGCTCTCTCTCTTCAGGAGTTGTCGGACAATCCTTCTTAGAGAGAAAAATTCCATGACCTATCGGTAGATAGCCCTTCTTGAAATTCTCTGTGCTGAACCTCTTCAGCACAGTGTCTATGTACGTGGACTGGGATAACCCAAACATCTTTTTAGATCTATCCCTATAGATCTTCATCCCTTGGATGTAGGATGCTTCACCCAAGTCCTTCATGGAGAACTACGATGACAACCAAACTTTTATTTCTTGTAGTGCGGGAATGTCATTTCTGATTAAGAAAATATCATCCACGTACAAGACAAGAAATACCATAACTGGATCATTTGTCCATTTATAGATGCAGGGCTCTTCTCCATTCTTAACGAAGCCATACGTTTTGATCACCTTATCAAAATACATGTTCCAACTCTGAGAAGCTTGCTTCAATCCGTAAATGGATCTCTGAAGCTTGCACACCTTGGACTCATCTGTGGATGTAAACCCCTTAGGTTGTATCATATACACCTCTTCGGTCAGCTCTCCATTCAGGAAAGCTATCTTTACATCCATCTGTCAGATCTCATAATCCAGATGGGCAGCTATTGCAAGCATTATCCGAATGGATTTAAGCATTGCCATAGGAAAAAACATCTTGTCATAGTAAATACCATAACGTTGATGATACCCCTTGGCAACCAGACGGGCTTTATAGGTCTCCACCTTTCCGTCTGTGCCCCTCTTTTTTTTGATGACCCATTTACATCCAATGGATTTAACCCCTTCAGATGGGTCAACCAATGTCCATACACTGTTGACTTTCATGGACTCTATTTTAGATTTCTTGGCTTCAAGCCATTTTTTGGAATTCAGTCTTTGCATTGCATCCATATAGGTGATCGGATCCTCATTGTTCTCATCAAGTTCGATGGGATCACCGTCCTGGACCAAGAAATCGTAGTATCTGTCCGGCTGACGCAGTACTCTACCAGATCGCCTTAATGGTGTAGGTATATTGGCTCTGGATCTGATCTAATCAAATCTGACTTAGGGTCAGCTGTTGGTGTCGGTGCTTCTACCTGTTGAACTTCATCAAGTTCAACCTTAGAGGCAACGGTTCCTTCATCAAGGAACTCTTTTTCTAAAAGGGTTGCCTTAAGGCTGACGAACACCTTTTGTTCATCAGCATGGTAGAAAAAATATCCTTTGGTCTCTTTGGGGTACCCTATGAATGTGCATTTGTCAGACCTAGGTCTGAGTATATCTGTAACTAACCGTTTGACATAGGTCGGACACCCCCAGACCCTAAGGTGTGAAAGTACTGACTTATGTCCTGTCCATATCTCATATGGAGTCTTAATTACAGACTTACTTGGAATCTTATTTAATAAATAACAGGTCGATTCGAGTGCATATCCCCAGAAAGATATCGGCAAGCTGGCAAAACCCATCATGGATCGGACCATGTCTAACAGAGTCCGATTTCTCCTTTCAGACACACCATTATACTGTGGTGTTCCTGGAGGAGTCCATTGGGAGAGAATCTCATTCTCTCCTAGGTATGTGAGAAACTCATCAGAAAGGTATTCCCCTCCTCGGTCAGACCGAAGAGTTTTAATACTCTTCCCAGTTTATTTTTCTACTTCACTTCAGAATCATTTCAATATTTCAAATGAATCCGACTTATGTTTTATCAGATAGACATATCCATATCTGGATAGATCATCCATAAAAGTGATGAAATAAAAATATCCACCTCTAGCACTTGTGCTCATGGGCCTGCATACATCAGTTTGTACTAGGCCCAAGAGCTCAGTAGCTCTCTCATCTTTTTCAGTAAAAGATGATTTGATCATTTTACCAAGAAGATAGGACTCACAGGTTGGAAGTGATTCACAATCACTGACTTTGAGGATTCTCTCTTGAGTCAACCTATTTATTCTATTCTTGTTTATATGACCTAGCCTACAGTGCGATAAGTAGATATCTGACACACTATCTAATCTAGGGTGCTTGCCAGTAGAATAGACTACTATTGGGCTTGATCTTTCTGGTCTGGCCCTGCACTGATGTCCCAGCTTGAACTTGCACCTTCTTCACTTTCTTCTTCTTGTTCTTCTTCCCTTTCTTAAAGGGTCGAGAACCAGAAGACGAACCTCTCACTAAGTTCACCGACTCCTTGTGGAGTTGGTGATCCTTCTCAAAGTTCTAAAGCAACCCCAGTAACCCATGGTGGTTTACTTCAGGCTTTGTCATTCTATAATGAGTGAGGATGGGAGATAAGATTTGAGCAGTGAGTTTAGTATTGTATCTTTCTCAAGCTGCTCATACAAGAAAAAATCGAGTTTGCTTAAATGCTCCATCAGCTCGATCATGTATAATACATGATCAGTGACAGAGGCACCATCCCAAATTTTGGCATTGAAGATGGCACAACTAGTCTTGTGCCTCTCCACATCATCGGGTGCGCCAAAGGCATCCTCCAACACTTGAAGCATATCCTTTGGCTAAGCCATCTCAAATTTGCGACTGAACTTGTCGCTCATGGCAGCCAGCATGATGCAGCGCATCGTGGTCCAGTCACTGAGCCACTTCTGGTTAGTATCTTTGACTATTCTATGTGTATTGGCAGTTGGCTCCTCAGGTGCAGGATCCGTTATCACATATAGGATCCGTTCATGCTCCATAACTATCTTCAACTTTCAGTACCAGCTACCGAAGTTGGATCCCACCAACTTATCATTATCCAACAATGATCGGAGCGATAGGGAAGTGGCCATATCTGTACAAAGGAAAACCATAACCTAATTAGTAATTGATTTATTAAACCTAAAGATTTAAATTTTAATCAAAAAATTTCTCCCACTATTTTATTCGAATTGGTAGCCTCTACTTTCAATTCGAAGAATTACTTTAATTCCTTAGTGGGTACTAAAATCCACTTAGACTGCACACAAGCCCAACTTTGGTTGGCTAACTCATGTACATCTAAGGGTAGGTTCATAACTAATTATTTCTCTAAATAATTTTTAGAAATTTTAATTTTACCCCAGTCCCTAATCAGTAGGCTTTGGCCTCCACTGAAAAGGTCTGGTTAGGTCCAACCATTAACATGACCATACTTAGCCCATATAGTCAATGAATGATTAGGCCCAACTTTGATTGGCTAACCTAACCATCATTTAGAAAGATGCAGTCAAAAAATCATATTATGAATGATAATTCCATCAGCCGATAAGCACCAGGCCTTTGGGCCTCCAATGGTTATCCAACTGATGGACCCATTATCATCCACTTAATGGGAGGCTATGATCTAGTTATCATCATAACTATTTCATTTTAAGGACCTAATAATTTTAGAAGATTTAATTGATTTAGAGGATGAGGTCAGATGAACCAGCTTATCATGATCCTCCCACTGGCTTCACCAAGTCAGCTTAAGGGAGACCATTAAAAGGGCTGGTCTAGGAGCACCTAAATCAATCACACTGATTTACCTAGCTAATATGGGTCAGTTCGAATAGTCAAGTGATCCAATCAAAATATAATTTCACCAAGAGGCCAGGTAAGTTCGATCGATGGGAGGGTCTACCAAAGCTTGCCTTAGACACCATCAAAAATGGTCAGATAAGCAGGCTCCCAATTAAAAATCATCGATCTGGTTTACCTTAGACACCAACTGGTTTAATTAGTTTCGATTGGATCAACCTAACAGTTCATGCTAGATCACTTAGCCAAGAATCAAGTCTATTTGATTCTCGTTAAAGACATGGACTTGACCAACTACAACTATTGTAATTGATCTAGAGAATCCTTGATGTAATCTAAGACAACAATTGATTAGATTTAGTCAATTCTCTAATTAAGTCCATCTTTAATCTAACCTTAGGTCTAACCCAATTAATGGACCTAATTCCCACTAACCCATTAACCCAATGTGTTATAATTTATGTCTTAGGTTCTTCAATTCACAATCCTAGAACCTAATCAAAATAACTTCTTAATTCTCAATTAAGTTTTGGGCTGAGGGTTGGGGTTCGGCTTTTTGAAAATAATTTTCATGTTTGTAAAATAATTTTACAACATGGTTCCACCAACCAAGTTGCATGTTTGATTCATAATCAAGATGCAAATGAAATAAACATGAAACTACTTTAGATCTAATCTAAACAGGTTCATGTAATTGAAATAATTTCAACTTTAAACTGCACAAATTTTTCAGATAAAAATATGATGGTTCTTTGCACAGGTTATATTAACAAAGAAATTTTATTTTAAATTTAAATATCTTTTAAATCTAATAAATCATAAATTTAATCTAGATCACATCTAACAAATTTATGATTAAAGATAGATCTACACAAACTAGGACAACCTTTGCACTGTAAGGGGTAAACCTTACAGTAGGACAACCTTGCAGTTCATGATTGATCTAAAAATTTTAATTTTAGATTTAATAATCAGATTATAAATTAGATCTAATCTAAGAAATAATCTAAGTATGTATGAATAATCATGTAATAAATAATCTAAGCTCTGATACCAATTGAAGGAACCAAGTCTAGAGTTTCAGGGTTAGATCTTGAGACTTTTTCAAGATCATGCAACAGAAGACTAAAATAAATCAAAATTTATTTTATAAAACTAGAGAATCTCTAGATCTAAGATCTTATTATATGATTATTATATAATATTAAATCAAAAATTAAAATATATAGAGAATAAACTACATGTTGATCATATCAACATGTTTCTATGCTACATCTAATGTATGTAATAAACAATAGATCAGATCTATTACCTTGCAAGTTAGATGTTCTAACCTTGCTGATCCGGGTTTGTGGATGATGTTGTAAGCTATACATGCATCCGACCTCTAGGATTCATCCACACGAGCCCACAAATCTCGATCAGAAGTTCTGCTCTAGAAAATCAGCACAGTATGCTAGTACTGCGCTAATCCTTCTTCGATGGTTGATCAGGTACCTTCTTCTTCTTGATTTGGACTCCTTCAAAGATGAAAAGTAGGAGGAGGAGTTTTAGATCTGAGACTCTCTTAGAAAACTCAAGATGGAGGAAGGAAAGAGATGAACACAACAACCCTAGAAGAAGACCCTCTTTTTCTTCTCTTTGCTCTCTCTAGACACCCTATCTTGTGTCTATTATATCTCTACGCCCCAACCTTCTTTCTCTCTGATTTTTGGACACTCCAAAGGCTCTCTTTTATCTTTTTTTTCACAAAAACTTTATTAAAAAATTCATTTTATATAGAGAGATATGATAGAGTCCTTGTCTAGGTCAAATACCTAGTCAAGGTTTATCCAAACATGGCAAGATAAGGGGCACCCAACTCTTGGGTGCCCCCTCCTTCTTTTTATGCATGGACCAATAGAAAAGGGTGCCTCTCAAGTGTTATAAAAGTCATGAAAATCTTAAGAAAAATTTGGATAAAATCGATGCAAAAAAAAAGAGTTTTGGATTTCTAAAACTCTATCTCATAGAATTTGAAATCCAAACTTATTCCTATTTTGATTTGATCTACAGCCATCTTCCATGTAAGAAAGAAGAGAGAAAACCTTTTGGGCATGGTGAAGACCTAAGAGAGAATTTTTATCGTATAAAATAAGAGGAAATTGGTGTGGAATAAGAGAGAGGGCGTGGGGGGCTTATGTGGCGCAAGGTAGAATCCTAGTCTTACTAGGATTCTATCTTATCACTTATTTTAATTTGATTTCTCAAATCAAATCAAACAAAAATTAGATCAACCCAATTAAAATAGATCTTAACCAATTAAGAAACTAATTTAATCAGATTAAATTAGATTTAAATCTATTTTAATTTTCTAATCAAATTAAAAATTAGGTTGATCCAAGTCCTAATTGAACTAGGACTAGTTTTTCTTTGCACTTGGCTTATCCAATAAACCAATTGGACTTGATCCAATCAAGTCTAAAATAAATCTAGTTAAATTATATTCAATTAGACTTAATCTCAGCCTATTGGCTTTATCAAATTAAGCTAATTAGCAATCGAATTGCTAATCGATCCTCTTGCAATACTTGCACTAGGTTAAATGTCAATCGTATTGATCGTTTCATCCTAGAATAATTCTTAATCGTTAATCAACCATCCGATCGGATCATAAACTCTAATGTGTATGATCTTATAGGTCTGAACCTAAGTCAAGAGTATAAAAATAAATTTTTATACCAATCGATGTTACCATCTAGCAATGATACCCGACGATCGGATAGGTCGAATGTGTAGAACAACATCATTAGAATACATGCGGATATAGTTTTTATATAATTTATCTCCTTGACCAAAATGATCATAGGACATCTCGAAGTTCAAATGTCAACTCTGATCAAGTTGTCTACATTATATTTCAAAATATCAAATCCATCTGATGGATTACCCTGGCCAAGCTTTTGCTAAATTAAAATATAGTGCCTCATTCTTCTCCAACTCTTGGAGTGATCAATCCCATCTTGATCACACTCTAACTTTGCAAGTACTTGACTGTGCCCAAAAGCCTTCCGTCACTGAATTAGAAATTCAGTTAGTCCAGTACCAAAGCATAGTGAGTTGCTTGCAAGTCACTGAGGCGATCTCAAGTCTAAGAGACACTTATACCTATATCCCATCAGAGACATTCTCGATAGCAGAATGCTCTGGAGTTGGTCATGTTTAATGATGATGTACCCTTACATCTCACCTGTATGCCATACCAGTGTCTCCACACTTCTTGGTTAAGAGGACAACTAACCCATATAGCCTACAGCAACCTATGCTCGATAGAAGCTGTCATCCTTATTAACAGCCTATCATTTGGTCGTGAACAATTTTAAGGACTAATCGATAAATCCTCTCTTTATCGAACTTAAATAGTCCTAAAGACTTCATCATAACAACGGAGTTCGTTAGAAGATGAAAACTTATGATGAAAATATCAAAAATATATTTTATTTATTAACAAATCAATTACAATACTTGATTGCTCAACCGTCAACAGCTTGACGATTGGCTTTTGGAACATATTTCTCAATAATTGCATATTTATCATAGTGGGATTGAGACAGTAATCCCTCATAATGATCTTGTGTTAACACAACAAACCCTTATGAGTTCATAAATAGGAAACTCTTTTCAATTACATCTCATGCAATTTTTAATATTATTTTTTAGCTTCTAAAATATTATTAGCCTTGTGGTAATACAACAAGCTATAATAGTTTAGTTAAGTATGACCCTTTATTTCAATACAGTCAAATTCGAATATAACTGCCCTTGTGGTAACACAACAAAGCATTACATCCAAAATTACCGTAAGCATCTTTTATGCACCAGGATTATGTTATATCAATCCTTATGACAAGCCTTATGGTAACACAATAAGCTAGCCATAGTTTATGATGTAACATTAACCTAACATGAAGGAAGGCCCCTAGTAGTGTTTTCAACATTAGGGTTTTTCAATATCAAGATTGTTTAATCAAATTGGCTAGGTAAGTAAGGTAGAGGTTCTCCCATTGCTTTCCTTAGACACCACTAAATTAGCCAGGTCGGATAACGAAATCAATTAAAGAACCACCTTTGGTACTTTCCTAAACACCAATTGATCAATTGATCAAAAATCAGTTAACCCATTATTGCTCATCACTACCACTTAATATAATTTTTAATGAGGACTTCTTTGGTCTTATATAAATTCTAACTATATAATGCTAATTTATACTAATATATATTAGCATTAAAATATTCTATATGTGCAAGTATAACATATGGACTTTCATTATCCTAGGACAACCTTGCAACATAACCCCATTATACTAGGACAACCTTGTGTCAGGATGATGAAGTGGTGGATCATATATGCATCAATTCATATCATCATATGAAAGCATATTATATAGCATAATTTATTTTACAGCATGAATCATAATATACATCACATAAACATTATGTATATATGATTAAACCAAACAAGGCTAGCTCTGATACTACTGTAGGATTTCAAGGTGGACATGCACAGCGAAAGCATAACGGATGTCAAAAATTTAAATTATAAAATTTTAATTATTAAACCTATAAACCAGTACCTCCTTGATGATTAACAATCATATAACATATATTCATAATAAAGTTCAAGCTATAGAAGAATACCAGGAATGCTTATTCCAAATTTCGACAGAACCTCCACCAAGCGCCCAAGTATTCGCCCTCCAATGATAATCCACACAGGGCTATGATCAGCACACCAACTCCTTAAGATGATTTTTCCTCTAAAATTCTCACTCTGAGAATTTTTTTAGACAGTAAGATCTCAAGACCTTCTTCCTCTTCTCCTAGCCTTCCTATCCCTACCTTTCTTCTCTCCTTATCTTCCTTATATCTCTTCCTAGGCTCTTATCCTAAAATCGGACTTATCCTTACTATTTTTGAACCTATCCTAACAAGAGAAGGAAGAGACTAATTGGATAATAGGAAGAGTGTGTAAGAAAAAAGAGATAAGAGCGAGAGATCTGAATGAAACAAATCCTCGACGCAACCCCTTTAAATAGTTAGCGATGGGATGCCTATGGATTTCTCTCGCACCCTCTCCACGTGCCATCTCGCACCTCTTAAAATTAACTCATGCCCAAGCCAATTTTCTACACCCATCAAAAACCTCATGACATATGGCAAGCATCAGAAAAAAATCCAAGAGATGCTTCACACAGAAGGACTCTTCAGAACATTTTTTCTCGATGATTCTCCAATGCATCATGCAGCTTCCTTGGTGCAATTTTTCTCCACCACACATCAGTACACCTTATCCATCCAATGAACCAAATTGTAGGTGCTAACTAGGAGTTTGCATGAAAAAAATTTGGAATTAAGATGAGGCGTGACAAATAGATTAGAGTCCTTCACAAGTTGGACTCTTGGTTAGGTGCATGGATCAAATTAGCAAGATTTCAAACTTCAACCAATTTCCATGATTAAACCAAAAGGTAATTAAGCCACAAAAGGACTTCTCTATACTCAAAATTAACTCAATAATCACCAAGAATTTTTTTCACCATGGAACAATTGGATAAGCTTAAGGAAGGGGCATCCCATCTCATAGGACGCCAAACCTGTTTTGTGCACAAAAACTGCACCCCACGCGTAAGAAAAATTCTTGATGCATGGGCACTAGGTTACTTGGCTCTAAACATTTGGTACATGCAGCCAAGGGCAGACCCAACTCAAACCTAAAATTGATTTAAATTAATTTAGATTTAATTAGCCTAATTTGGAATCAATTTCGAGCTCAAATCGAAAATAAGGAGCTAAGATTTGCAACATGTGCTAGCATGTCTATTTTGCAAATATGATCTAATCCAATTAGACCCCTGATCAATTTTTTTATGTGTGACCCATTGAGTTCCACATCTAGCTAGTAGTGGGTTCAAGTGCAAGTCGATCTGATTTGATTAGAATTTAATCTAACCGATCTAGATCCAATTGAGCTAACCCGATTTCAGCAATTAGAGCTCTTTCTAATTAGCGATCGAATTAAACTCTTTACTTTGATCAAACCCACAAGATAAGATTGATGTATAGCAACGTATCATGTCTACTTGAAAGATATAAAATTTTGATAAAAATATCAAAAATATCCTTCAATGAAAAGTAACTGTGCAATTCGATCCTACGATCAACCTGCATCCCGAATATGACTTTGGATATAGACAGATATCAAATCCAATATCGTACGTATATTTTTCTTAATCTTTAATGATGATTCAATTAATAAAATATTATAATTTTTTTTTAATTTTTATTCTACTTTGATCAAAGACTTTCGGAATCATCAATCGATCAGAGCAAATAGGATGCGATCTCCTCTTACCAGAAGTAATCAATTCCATATTAACCTACTCACAACCTCTATACACATTTCACCATATCCAGATTATCCCGTACATGACTAAGTCATGAATAAGTATGAACCAAAATATGAATTTATGTATACAAGATTCTATGGTAGTCTCAGATCAAAGGATTATATGCACAACTCTCACTATAAGAAAATATCTTTTAATGGGTAAGTTGATTCCATAAGATATTTCTTAATTTGGATCAATTTAGTGAACTCATTCTCTAATGAGCACCCACTTCTTTGTATTAGTTTCTTACACAAGTGACTTATGAGATCAGCCATCCTCTCCATCGAGCATATATAAGAAGTGCTAGTCTATCCAGAACATTGATCCCCTACTCAATGCTCCTATGACTAGGGTGTGGGGAAAATCAGTGCAGGAGTAAAATGGTAATTTTAAAACTTTTTCAAAATCACTATTTTACAGTAAAAATTATTAATTAATCTAATTAATTAATAAGAATTTATCCTACACTAGGATCTAAATATGATATATAGCATGCATGCATTTAAATTTTAAATTCAAATTTGAACAGTAAACACTTTACTGTAATATGTTCAGAACACAATACCTTTGTGCGGGTAGAAGATCATCGTAATCTGATCACCATCAGGAGAGTCTGATCATCACGATACAGCCACACAATATGTCTGACCTCTGCGGATCGTCCACATGAAACTTTCGATCTGATCGACTCCTCACGAGTGCTAGCTCGTTGTAGAGCCCTTTCGACGGCCGATGCTTATCAAACTCTTTCGATCGATGTCTGTCAACTTTTTAGATGCTCTGGATCATCAGTAGATGTGCTTGAGAGAATGATGAAGATCTCCCTAAAATTTGATGGGCTCACGATACTCGTAGCTCACCTTCTCACTTTTCGAACTCCAAGTTGAAACCCTGAAGAACTCACTGAAACCCTGCGCACACTTTTTCTTTCTTTTCTTTCTTTTTCTCTCGGAAGGATATTGACCTTCACCTTGCACACAAGGATTCTTCATGCCCAAATTTTTTCTCCAAAAAATTTTTCTTGCACACGCCCCACTCTTCTCCTCCTTTTAAAATAATGTCAAACGTCTTATCCACGTGAGAGGATAAAGATGAGTAATTGCACATTTGAATTCAAATCAAATTTTGAATTTAAATGGAAACCAATTTATCCCTATCCACTAAGGGCGTGAGAAGAGGATGGCGTGGCTTAATTTGTGCATAAGTAATTTCATGAGAAACATTTTCTCATGTAATAAATGGGGTGTTAAAAGAGGATAAGGTCAAGGCACTAAGATTGGTTGCTCATTCAAATTCAAACTTTTGTTTTGAATTTGAATAGCAAACTAATCATCCTTATCCACTCATTTGGTGCATTAAAGTAGAGCATGAGGAGGGCTTTGCGTGAGGAAAAATTCATGAGAACTTCCTTCTCATGAATTCAAATGGGCGCAGTGGAAGTGAGGTGGCGCAGGGAGAATGGGTCAAGGTGGTTTCATTATTTAAACCAACCTAATTGAACCAAATAAGTTAGGTCCAATTAGACTAATTTAAACTCAACTTAATTAGACTTAATTAGGCTTAATAAAATCAAGAATTGATTAAGCCCAACCCCTGATCATATCAGAGACCATACCATCTCGACGATTAGGTCAACTCTTAACCTAATCGGGTCAAACCCAACTGAATCCAATTCAATTGGACTTGATCCAAAATTAATTACTCAATCAAATTGAGTTAATTAGTGATCAAATCATTAATTAAACTTCTCATAAATATTGAGTTCAAATTTGATGGGTAATCAGGCATCAGAATTCATCGATATGTAACCCTCATCGAAGAGTCCTAAACCAGTGGGACTCTTGACCCCGATACCCAAAATGTATGGAATTCATGATCAGAAAATCCTGATTCTCGATCACAGAATCTCAGACATGAAGGACTCTTCACCAGCTATCAGATCAGATAGGAACCTCTAATGTGTGTGATCCCATAGGTTCAAACTTAAATCAGTAGCACAGGAACCAATTCCTGTACTAATCGAAGTGACCATTTAGCAATGGTACACGATGATCGGATAGGTCGAATGGTCGCAATCGCAACACTCAGAATCTACATGAATATGATTACTGTATAATTCATCCTTTTGACCTCTATGTTTAGGATGACTTAGGGTTAAATTGTCAACCCTGATTAGATCATCCGAATCGTGCTCAACTCAAACAGTCCTGTGACTCCTCACAAAAACTACCCTGGCCAAGGTTTTGCTAAATTGAAACACAACTGTACACAGCTCCTAAACTGGAGTGGTCAATCCCATCTTGACACACGCACTGACAAGTCAAGTACTTGACTACACCCAGCAGTCTTCCGTCACTGAATTAAAAATTCAGGTAATCCAGTGCCTAAGTACAGTGAGTTGCTTGCAAGTCACCGTGGCGGTCTCAGGTCGGAGGAATATTTATACCCATATTCCATCGGAGCAAATCTTGACAGCAGAAATAGCTCTGGAGTCGATCACATTCAGTGCAGATGTACCCTTACATCTCACCTGTATACCATACCAGTGTCTCCACACTCATTGGTTAAGAGGACAACCAACCTATATGGCACACAACGACCTATGCTTGATAAACGTTGTCATCCTTGGTAACAATGTATCATTTGATCGCGAACAGATTTAAGGACTAAACGACAAATCCTCCTTTGTCGAGTCTAAATAGTCCTAAGGACTTCACCACAACATAGGAGTTCATTAGAAGATGAAACATTTTGTGATGAAAAATACCAAAATAATTTTTATTAATTCATAATTCATGTACATATACAAAAATAAACACAACCGTCAACAGGCTGACGATTGGCTTTGGGACACTATTCTCAACATAGGGATATTCTAAATTAAAATTTTTAGGATTTTAGGTCTCATAGGTATGATCTCATTTTAACTCTAAAGCTATTGTCCTGATTTATGGAGTTCGTCATAATCATTACAAATGTAATATGCAGCATATGATGAAAAATATCTTTTATTTATAAAATGTCAATACATGAGTCTGAAAGATTACAAGAAAAATCTATCAAAATACAAATTTTGATTGGCTTGTAGGACATATTCCTTTCATTGTCTTGGTGCATATTAAATACTTTACGACATATTTTGGATATGTTGCTTTGTTGTGATATCCACAAGGGTAGTATTTTTCAGATATGACTGTATAAAAATGAAAGATCTGACTTAACTAAAAATACTATAGTTTGTTGTGATATCCACAAAGCTATGAGTGTTTTTAGAGACAGAGATTATGTTGAGAATTATATGAGATGCAATTGGATAAATTTTTCTACCTTTGAACTCAATGAGATTTGTTGTGATGTCCACAAGGCTTCATTATGGGATTAAGATCTTATCCCTATTAAGAAATCAAATTAGGGTTTCTCATTTATCATAGGAGAGGGTTATGGTATCCGACAAAATAGTGAGAGATATAACTAGTTAAAAGACCTCATCTCGTTATGTATGTCAAACATAAGTGGTCTACCTATACTATTATTCTTTATTTATATAGATTTAAGTCTGCATTATGACTTCTTTATTTTTACTCCATGAAACCATAAATAATAATATGTTGATTGATCCAAACTATGTGGATTGGTTGAGGAACTTGCAAATTAGGTTTGTATCGAAGATGAACTCCAATGTTCTGGATATTCCTGACCCTGAATTGATAAGTAATAATGAGAAGGCAAAAGATGTCTACATGGATATTAGCTGTTCATCTTGTGGCAAATATGGATATTAGAAAAATAATTGCAAGAATTATCTTGCAAGATTGAAGCAGGATGCAAGTATAGTATCAAAAGGTATGTATATGATATAGACCTATTTTTTATTGAGTGGCTCAGACTCTGATACTTGGATATTAGATATCGTCTGAGGATCACATATTTATAATTTATTATAGCGACTACATAATATCAAAGGTCTGAAAAGCGGTGACGTTGAGCTTTATGATGCAAGTGGAGATTCTATTAGCATAGAGGCTATAGGAATCTATATGCTTGATTTATCTTTGGATAAAATTTTAGAATTGAAAGACTGTTATTACATGTCAAATGTCATTAGAAATATTATTTCTATATCCTTATTATTAAAATAAGGTTATGAAATAAGGTTAATGGAAAATGGATGCTCCATTTTTTTTTTCTAATGAATTTTTTGGTAATGATTATATTGATAACAATCTTTTAATTTTTATACTCAATGAAAATATTTTTCATATTAAAAAATATATGAAAAGAAAGAGAGAAGATGTGAATATCACATATCTTTGACATTGTCACCTTAGTCATATTAGTGAGTCCAGGATAAACAAGTTATACAAAGAAAAATTTTTTGACCCGTATGATTATAAATCATTGAGAACTTGGGAATCTTATCTCATGGGTAAGATGACTAAGACTCTATTCTCTAGATATGGAGAAAGGGCAAATGAGTTATTAGCTCTAGTACATATAGATGAATGTGGACCGATGACAACTTAGGTCAGAGGAGGATACTCCTATTTTACCACCTTCACAGATGATCTATCAAGGTTCGGATATGTGTATCTTATGAAATATAAATCCAAAATTTTTGATAAGCTCAAGAAGTATTAATGTATGGTCAAGAAACAAACTGAAAAAATTATTAAAATTTTTTGATCTGATCGAGGAGGAGAATACTTATCCAGTAAATTTTTGGATCATCTTAAAAGTAAAGATATTCTCTCTAAATGGATCTCTCCTTATACACCCCAGTTAAATGGTATAGCAGCAAGGAGGAATCATACTTTGATGGATGTTGGGTATAAAATAACCCCAGCCGAAGTTCATAAGAGGCCAACCCTCCCAGGACTCTTCCAGCTTCCGACCTTGTGCGGCATCTTTCTGAACTCCCCCGACTGTCCGAGCTTCCACAGTACCATCCGGACTCCTCCAACAGTCGACCTTCTACAGTGCCCTCCAGATTCCTCCAATGGACGAACTCCTATCGTACCCTCTAGATTTCTCCGATAATGAGCTCCTTCAGTCATCTATCGGACTGCTCCAAATACTCTCTGGGCTTCACTATCAGTCGATTTTCTACAGTGATCGACGACTCTCCGAATCTCTTCCAGACTTCTTCCTATCATGATCGACTTTACTCTGAGCTTCTTTCGGACTTCGTCAATGTCCGAACTTCTCCAGCAGCAAGACTTCTACAGTAACCAGACTCCATCCAAGTTTCTATAGTGATCGATCGTCTTTCGAATTTCATCCGAACTTCTACAGTAAGCGAATTTCATCCGAACTTCTATTGCAAGCAGACTTCATCCGGGCTTTCACGGCAACCGATCTCCATCCGAGCTTCTACAGTAAGTGGCCTCCTTCCGGACTCCTACAAGAATCAGACTCTGTCCGAACTTCTACAATAGAATTGGATTCCAAATGAACTTCTATAACAGACGGGCTCCAGTAGCTAGATTTCTATGGTGACCGACTGTCTCCAGTGTCTTCCGTACCTCTCCAGCCATCAACCTTCAACAGCACCAATCGGACTTCAACAATGCCAACTAGACCCCTCCAACGGACAAATTCCCTCCAGACCCCTCCAGCGGTCGACCTTCCACAATGTCCTCCAGACTCCTCCAGCGGACGAACTTCCACAATGCCTTTCGGACTCTTCTATCGGTCAACCTTCTATAGCACCTTTCGAATTCCGCTATCGGTCGACCTTCTGTCGGATTCTTCATGCAACCAGACCTCTCCAGCGGACAGTCTTTAGACAAGCTTCTACATCAGATAAATTTCAGACGGACTTCTCTAGCGATCGGACTCCAACCAGATTTCTCCAACAGAAAGTTTCCGTCCGGACTTCTACAGCAGACGACTTCCATCTGTAGCATCAACGCCTAAGGCACCCAACAATAGTTAACCTGTCAGCAACCTCGAAAACATCCGAGCTTCTCTTAGATTGTGGAGACAGAGAGCTATTCCGTTCCATCAGACGTCCCAACCGAGCTTCAACTGTCCGACCCGAACTTTTTGACAAGTCACGACAACGGACACCACTCTACTCTCTGTAACAAATTCCACGTGGCCCCGAACGGCCCATTACCAGGAAGTTACGGACGTCGCTGTCAATCGATTACGCTCTCCCATCTATAAAAGAGACCCTCCAGATACGTTCTCCTCTAAGCTCTAAGTACTATCTCTAAACTCTGTTAAAATCCCATTCGAGTGCTCCATTTCTGTTGAAGCAGAGTACTAACTTGAGTGTCGGAGGGTCTTGCCAGAGCACTCCCAACTCCGGTTTAGACTTCCCTTGCAAGTTCCGACGGCGGCCATTCCCTCGACTCCAGCTTCATCCGGCATCGGCAGAATTCTGCACCAACAAAATTGGCGCTAGAGGAAGGGGCTTGTGTCTTTGCAGGACCCTTATTCTTAAAAGAGTACCCAATGGGACTATCTCCGATCATCTTCTTCGACATCTTCTTCTTCTTCTCCGGCTATATCCCAACCTGATGCCTCCCCGAAAGGCATCCACCAGGTGATCTATGACCTCCATGGCCAGATCTCAGTAAGATCCGCCAGCTCCGACCTCATCTCCAATTTTTCAGGCTCCTCCTCCTCCGACAACGGCAGTCGGCATGGAGCAGTTCGACCTGCTGGTTCAGTAGGTTAGGGGCCTCACCAAAGTGGTGCAAACCATGTAGCAGCAGCAGCAGTCGCAGGCATCTGTGCGGCTGGAAAGAGCATCGTCGGAGTTTCAGAAGCCGACGATCTGGTGGCCCACTTGGGCCAGTCGCCCTGTATCACCTGGAAAGGGGAAGCAGAGGGTGGAGAGCCCTCTGTCTGATCATGATTCCACCCGTGGAGGGTCCCTACCTCCATTCTGCCAGAAGACCCTCGAGATTCGTGATCGAGAGGATCTCCTGGATCAATGGTTCCAAGAGATGAACCAATGGATCGAAGAGCTCCGTCATGCTCCCCCTGCTTACGGTGAGGATATCTGTACTGACCCTCTTTTTTCTCAAAAGATTATGAAGGAATCGATCCTGTCAAACTTCAAGCTCCCCCAATTTGAGAGCTACGATGAGATCTCGGATTCGGTTGACCACCTGGAGGCCTTTCGGACAATGATGCTGCTCCATGGCACGCCAGACTCCATCCTGTGCCGAGCTTTCCCATCTACCTTGAAGGGAGCAACAAGAAATTGATACTCGACATTGAAGTCAGGTACTATCTTCTCCTTTGATCAAATGAGCCACCAGTTTGCGGCTCATTTCATCAGCAGTCGATGTCTCCGGAGAGGTTCAGAGTCCCTCATCAACATCAAGCAAAAAAAGGGAGAATCCATCTGAACTTATGTCAACCGTTTTAACGCTGCCGCATTGGAGGTCCAAAACTTGGACCAATCAGTTGCAATGGCCGCCCTGAAGAGCGGTCTTCAAAAGAATGGCTTTCTATTTTTCCTGAAAAAGAAGTATCCCAGGGACTTCGCTGATTTGCTAGCTCAGGCCGAAGGATATGCCCGAGCAGAGGAAGCCTTCAAGTTGAAGGATGAGGAGGTCGTGAAGGCACGGCAGGCGGATGACTCCAGCAAGCCCATAGCTAAAAAAGGGCCGAGTAAAGCTCGACCACATTCTTGAACTTCCCTCAGACACAAGCATGTTCGAACTCCCCCCCGAGCTCGTAGGCAGAGAAGCCCAGACCGCAGAGTTTGGCGGAGCTCTCCCCCAAAAAGATTTCATAGCTACGCCCTTCTCAATGCTCCAAAAACTCAAGTGCTGATGGAGATCAAGGAGCAGCTGCCAAGACTGGAAAGGATGCGCACACACCTCGAAAAGTGCAACCCTAACAAGTTCTGCCTCTATCATCATGACCACGGCCACAACATGAAGGAGTGTATTCAGTTCCAAGATGAGATCGAAGAGCTCATCAAATGGGGTTGGCTCAATAGATTCATCCTACGCCAGCCTGAAGGTAGGGAAGATCGACCGAGGGCCCTACCACAACTAGAGCCGTCAAGGAGAGAGGAACAGCCTGAAGATCAGCCTCCAATCGAGATCATCAACACCATCTCTGGAGGACCCCAGTGGGGAGCAGCTAGTGGATCGATCGGACCGCCCAAGCGGCAGAGGACTGAAGAATCTATAACCTTTACTGAAGAAGATGCCCAGGGGATTCAATTCCCCCATAATGATGCAGTCGTAGTTTCTTTAAATATTGCTGACTATGATGTATGCCGCATTCTTGTTGATAATGAAAGCTCGATCGATATTTTATTTTACGATGCATTCTCAAAAATATCCATTTTGGATGATCGATTAGGGTCGATAAGCTCCCAATTGGTAGGGTTCACTGACGATGCTGTGCCAGTGGAAGGAGTAATAACTTTGACCATAGTTGCATGTCGGTGCCTGAAACAATATAGAGCGCAAGTGGATTTTCTGGTAGTAAGGGCGTCGTCTGCTTACAACGCAATACTCGGTCGATCTGGCCTCAATGCCCTCTGAGCTGTGGTATCGACCTACCATTTGAAATTAAAATTTTCTACAAGCCAAGGGGTCGGAGAGGTCAGAGGAGATCAAGTCCTAGCAAGACACTGCTATAACATAGCCTTACAAAGAAATGGTCAGTCTGACCCCTGTCCGGTTGATGGATTAGACACCCATGATGACCTTGCTGAAGAACGGGGTGAGCCAATTGAAGATCTTGTCTCAATTTCTTTGAACGATGGGAATGAAGAGCACGTGGTAAAGATCAGCTCCAACCTGGGAGAAGAGGTATGGACACAGCTCATCAATTTTCTACAAAAGAATGTGGATGTTTTCGCTTGGATTTCGGTGGACATGCTGAGAATTGATGCAGAAGTCATGAAACACCGTCTAGCTGTTGATCCCAAACATCGACCGATGAAGAAAAAAATCCGAGGTCATGCACCGAAAAGGCAGAAGGCAATAGTTGAGGAAGTTGGTAAACTCCTGAAAGCTGGGTTCATCAGAGAAGTCAACTATCCGAACTGGGTCTCCAATATGGTTCTCGTCAAGAAGGCAAACGGCAAGTGGAGGATGTGTATAGACTTCAAAAAGCTGAACAAAGCCTGTCCGAAGGATAGTTATCCTCTGTCCAGAATTGATCAATTAGTGGATGCAACCTCAGGCCACGAGCTTCTCACTTTCATGGATGCATTCTCCAGCTACAATTAAATCAGGATGGCACCAGAGGATGAAGAAAAGATTGCTTTTATCACTGATCGTGGTCTTTACTATTACAGGGTCATGCCTTTTGGCCTCAAAAATATAGGGGTGACCTATCAACGACTGGTGAACAAGATCTTCAAAGAGAAAATCGGCCGCAACATGGAGGTCTACGTGGATGACATGCTTGTAAAAAATAAATTCTCAATGAACCACATCGCCGACCTTGAGGAGACCTTCAGCGCCCTCTAAAAATACAAGATGAAGTTGAACCCAACCAAGTACACTTTTAGAATAACCTCAGAGAAATTCTTGGGCTTTATGGTATCGGGGTGCGGAATCGAAGCAAATCTGAAAAAGATTCATGCCATCCAGAAAATGATCACCCCGAAGTCAATAATGAAAGTTCAGCGCCTTACTGGGAGAGTAGCAGCTCTGAATCACTTCGTCTCAAGGTCGGCCAAATGGTGCCTACCTTTCTTTCAGACTCTCAAGCAGCCGAAGAACTTCTATTGGACCACTGAATGTCAGCAAGCATTCGAAGAATTGAAGGACTACCTCGGTTCACCTCTGCTATTGGCAAAGTCTGAACCTGGAAAGGAGTTGTTCCTGTACCTGACAGTCTCTCCTATGGCTCTCACAGCAGTTCTGGTTAAGGAAGAAGCAAAAATTTAACAGCCGATCTACTACATAAGTTGAGTATTGAGAGACGTCAAAACTAAGTATACTAAGTTAGAAAAACTAACTTACGTCTTGTTAATTGCAGCCCGAAGGCTCCGATCTTACTTTCAAGGGCACACCATAACACTGCTCACCGACCAGCTGATCAAGACAGTTCTGCATCGAGCGGATGCTTCCGGAAGGATAGCGAAATGGACGGTTGAGCTCACAAAATTCGACATTAACTATCGACCTCGACCGACGATAAAAGCCCAGATATTAGCAGACTTCATAGTGGAATGCACTATCCCGAAAGAAACCGAACTTGAACAAGGTGAAGCTGACAATCTAGGGCTCCAGCCGAACTCCCCTGAGGAAAGAACAGATCTCCTTGATGGTTTTTAGGCCCTCTACATGGACGGTTCCTCCAACATGTCAAGCGTGGGTGCGGGCCTGATCTTGGTCAATCCAAAAGAAATTATCGCGGAGTACGCACTGCACTTCGAATTTTCTGTGACAAATAACAGAGCAGAATATGAAGCTCTGATTGTAGGACTGAAGATTGCCAAAGAATTAGAAGTAGATCGGCTCCAAGTCTACAGTGACTCCCAATTGGTGGTGGGACAAGTCAGTGAAAACTATGAAGCTCGGGAGGGCAGTATGGTCAAGTATCTCGAAAAGGTAAAAGAGATTATCCCTACCTTTGGCAGCTTTGACATCAAGCAGATTCCAAGAGCAGAAAATACCAGGGCCGATCTTCTCTCCAAGTTGGCTACACTGGCTCCGACTGAACTACCCAAGGAAGTCCTCTTCGAAGTTATGAAATGTCCAAGTACAGAAGAATCACAGTTTGTAATGGAGATTAGCCATGAACCCAGTTGGATTGACCCACTGGTTGCATACCTCAAAGACAGGGTTCTTCTTCATAATGTAAAAGAAGCTCGAAAGCTTAGAAATCAGGCCTCCCGATATATCCTTTATGAGGGCAAGCTGTGCAAGAGGTTATACTCTTTGCCCCTCCTGAAATGTCTCCGGCCTTCTGAAGCTGACTTTGCCTTGTGGGAGGTACATGAAGGAGTCTGCGAGAGTCACCTGGGGGTCAGATCTTTATCCCACAAACTACTCCGACAAGATTATTACTGGCCTACAATGTACCATGACTTCATTGAATATGTCAGAAAGTGTGATCGATGTCAGAGATATGCGAATATCCAAAGACAGCCCGCTTCCGAACTTACACCCTTGAGTACCCCATGGCCGTTTGCACAATGGGGGATGGATATCCTTGGACCTTTTCCCATGGTGTCCGGACAGCGAAAGTTCCTCCCGGTGGTAATTGACTACTTCACCAAGTGGGTCGAAGCCAAACCTTTGGCAAAAATTACAGAAGCTAAAGTGCAGGACTTCATCTGAAAGTCAATCATTTGTAGGTTTAGCTTACTCAGAACTCTCATTACTGATAATGGGCGACAATTTGCTGGACCAAGATTTGCTGAATTTTGTGAGGACTTAAACATCTCCCATAACTTCACGTCAGTAGCCCATCCGCAGGCAAACGACGAAGCCGAGGTGACTAACAGGACTCTGTTGCAAGGAATCAAGGTGAGACTTGAAAAAGCAAAGGAAACTTGGATAGATGATCTTTATCATGTGTTATGAGCATACCGAACTACCCGAAGATTGCCCATGGGGGAGACCCCCTTTGCCTTAGCCTTCGAAATAGAAGCCGTTATCCCGATTGAATTCAAGCTTTCGTCGGTGCGAGTCGTGGCATTCGACGAGCAACACAACTCACAGGATCTCAAGGCCAACCTCGACTTGCTAGAAGAAAAGTGGGAGACAGCTCAAGTTTGGATGGCAGCCTACAAGCAGAAAGCATCCCGCTACTACAACTCCCGGGTCAAGAGCAAAGCCTTCAGAGTGGGGGACTTAGTACTTCGGCGAGCCACTGTTTCACAACCTTAAAACCAAGAGAAACTTGCCCCAAACTGGAAAGACCCGTATGAAGTCAGGGAGGTAGTCCGGCCCGAAACATACCATCTAAAAGAGCTCGAAGGAGCGTGTTGAGAATAGTATCCCAAAGCCAATCGTCAACTTGTTGACTGTTGTGCTCTTTCTTGTATTAGTATATGAATTATAAATAAATAAAAGTTATTTTGGTATTTTTCATCATAAATTATTTCATCTTCTAATGACTTGTCTGTCACTGCACTTAGGCACTGGACTTGCAGGTAGTCAAGTACTTGACTTGTCAGTGCGTGTGTCAAGATGGGATTGACCACTCCAGTTCAGGAGCTATATACAGTCATGTTTCAATTTAGCAAAACCTTGACCAGGGTAGTCCTAGTGAGGAGTCACAGGACTATTTGAGTTGATCACGATTTGGATGATCTAATCAGGGTTGACAGTTTAACCCTGAGTCATCCTATACATAGGGGTCAAAAGGGATGAATTATACAGTAACCATATTCGTGTAGGTTCTGAATGTTGCGATTGTGACTATTCGACCTATCCGGACATCGGATATCATTGCTATATGGTCACTTTGATTAGTACAAGAATTGATTCCTGTGCTATCAACTTAGGTTCGAACCTGCGGGGTCACACACATTAGAGGTTCCTATCTGATCTGATGGCTGGTGAAGAGTCCCACTGGACTGGGACTCTTCGACTAAGAGTCCTAATGCTTGGAGAATTCGAGTCCTACATGTTTGAGACTCGTGATCGAGAATTAGGATTCTATGATCATGAGTTCCACATATTTTGGGTACCGGGGTCAAGAGTCCCACTGGTTTGGGACTCTTCGATCAAGATTTCATATCGATGGACTTTGATGCCTGATTGCCCATCGGATTTGGACTCAGTATTTATGAAAAGTTTAATTAGTGATTTGATTACTAATTAACTCAATTTGATTGAGTAATTATTTTTGAATCAAGTCCAATTGAATTAGATTCAGTTGGGTTTGACCCGATTAGGTTAAGAGTTGACCTAATCGCCGAGGTGGTTTGGTCCCTGATTTGATCAGGGGTTGAGCTTAGTCAATTTCTGATTTGATTAGGATTTTATTAAGCCTAATCAAGCCTAATTGTGTTGGATTTAACTTAGTCTAATTGTGCCTAACCTATTTTAATAAGGTTGGTTCAATTAGGTTGATTTAATATTTGAAACCTCCTTGAATTATCTCCCTGCGCCACCTCACTTCACCTACGCCTATTTGAATTCACGAGAAATAAGTTCTCGTGAATTTTCTCTCATGCAGAAGCCTTCCCATGCCCCTCCTTTGTGCGCCATTTTGAGTGGATAAAGATGGTTGGTTGGCCATTCAAATTCAAATGAAGTTTGAATTTGAATGGACAACTAATCTCATGCACCACCTTATCCACTTGTGCGCCACTTACTCTACATGAGAAAAAGTTTCTTGTGTAAATTCTCCACGCACAAAGAACCCACGCCCCCTTCTTCTCATGCCAAGAGTGGATAAAGATTGGTTGGTTGGCATTTGAATTCAAATTCGATTTGAATTCAAGTGAGCAACCACCTACCTTTATCCTCTCACGCGGTGAAAATGCTGTAAAGATGCGGTCTTGCACTGTTTTGAAAGGAAAGAGAAGATGGGGCATGCGGATATCTAATTTAAGAGAGAAGGGTGGTGTGAGAAAGGCCCTATGCATGAGAAAAGAAAAGAAAAGAAGAGAAAAGAAAAGAAACAGAAAGGGCGTAAAGTTTTTTCTGAGAGTACCCTAGGGTTTCTGCCTAGGATTCAGAAAGTGAGAAGGTGAGCTACGAGTGTCGTAAGTCTACCAAACTTCAAGGAGAGCTTCATCAACCTCTCTACTATCTCTGCTGATGATTCAGAGCATCCAAGGAATCGACAGACATCAATCGAAGGAGTTCGATCAGTATCAGCCGTCGAAAGAATTCTGCAACGAACTAGCATTCGTGAGGAGCCGATCAGATCGAAAGCTTCATGTGGATGATCCACAGAGGCCAGACATATTGTGTTGCTGCATTGTAATGATCAGACCTTTTCGATGATGATCAGACTGCAGCGATCGACTACCTGCACGAAGGTAATGTGTTCTGAACACATAACAGTAAAACGTTTACCGTTGAATTTGAAATTTCAAATTTAAATGCATGCTATATATATTATATTTAGATCCTTATGTAAGGTTAACACATATTAATTAATTAGATTAATTAATAATTTCTATTATAAAATTATAATTTTGAAAAAGTTTTAAAATTACTGTTTTACCCCTACACTGAAATTCTCACAAATGATATCAGAGCCAGGTTCTAAAATATGATATACATTTGCATGCATAGATTAATTAGTAATCTAAAAGTTTAAATTTGAAATTTGAAATTCAAATTTTGAAATTTAAATTTTGAAATTTGAAATTTGAAATTCAAAATTTAAAAATTTAAAATTTGAAATTTGAAATTTAAAATTTAAAATTTGAAATTTATTTGAAATTTTAAATTTAAAATTCAAAATTTAAAATTCAAAAATTTGAAATTTAAAATTTATTTGAAATTTGAAATTCAAAATTTGAAATTTGAAATTTAAATTTTGAAATTGGTATATTTAGATATACTTGATCCAAATAGCAAGTAGTCTAATTGGGTTGGTTGCCATGGTCGTCCGATCATAGAAAAAAAGTAGGATTTAAAAGCCCTCTCCTCCCATTTGATGGGGTTCTCCTATGGCGGTAGGGGTGCCGATGCGATTATATCCCATGCAGATGAATCAGCAAAATGACTTAATTATAAAGGTTCAATTGTAAAATTTATCATGAATGTGTTAAATTAGATCTAAAGAAATATTCATGATTTATTTTGATTGAGTTATTTTCTGTTATGTAATTAGCAATAGGATTGCTATTTATAAAATATGCTGATCCATTTGTGAAATGAGTCAACACATTTGGTGAACAGAAAATAAAACTTTTTAAATTTAAAAATTATTTTCAAAATGCCAAATCCTGATCCATCAATCCAAATACTTAATTAAAAGAATTAAGTGTTGTCTAGTTGGTCTAGAATTATGAATTAAGACCTAAGACAATTGCATAAACTTGTGGGTCAATGGGTTAGATGGATTAGATCCATAATTGGGTTAGACCTAAGGTTAGCTTAAAGAAATGGACTAAATTAGAGTAATTGATCAAATCTAATCAAAAGTTGAATTAGATTAGCTCAAGGACACTCTAGACTCAACTCCAATAGTTGTAGTTGAATGGGTCCATGTCTTTAACTAGACCAAGATGGACTTAATTCATGGCTACGCGGTGGAACCCTATTTACTAAATTGATCAAATTAAAACTAATGAACCGGTTGGTGTCTAAGGTAAGTTTAGCAATCTGACCAATGATTTTAACTGGAAGCTACTCGCGTTGATTCGATCTCGATGAGTTAATGGCATATCCCTTCCACTGATCTCACTTATCTGGCCAACTTGGTGAGTTAGATTTTGATTAGATCACTTGGTGATTAGGGCTCACCCATGTCATTAGGTAAATCAGTGTGATTGATTTAGGTGCTCCTAAGATCATTTTTAATTAAATTCTTTTTTAATCTGACTTGATGAAGTCAGTGGGAGGATTGAAATTGGCTGAATAATTTTTTCTCTTCTATCCTTTAATAAAATCCTCAAAAATTATTAGGTCCCTAAAAATGATTAAGTTATAGTGATAACTAAGTCATTGCCTCCCATTAAGTGAGTGATAATGAGTCCATTAGTTTAATAATCACTGGAGGCCCAAAGGCCTGGTGCTTATTGACTAATGAAATTATCATTCATAATATGATAATTTGGTTGAGTCTTTCTGATGGTGGTCAGGTTGACCAGCTAAAGTCGGGCATGATCATTTATTGGTCCAATTCACCAAATCAAGTCATGTTAATGGTTGGACCTAAGATCTTTTCAATGGAGGCCAAAGCCTACTAATTAGGTTCTGGGGCAAAATTAATTACTAGAAGTTGTTTAGAGAAACAACTGGTTATGAACCTACCCATAGATGCACATGGGTTGACCAACCAAAGTTGGGCTCGTGTGTAGTCTGTGTGGATTCTAGTATCCACTAAGGAATTAAAGTAATTTCTCGAATTGGAGGTTGAGGCTACCAGTTCGTAAAAATACTGGGAGAAATGTTAGACTAAAATCCAAGTCTTTAGTATTAATAATTTATATACTAATAAAGGTCTGGTTTTTTTTATGTAGCTATGGCCACTACCCTGTCGCTCTGGTTATTATTAGATAATGACAAGCTCATGAAACTTAATTTCGATAGCTGGTATCAAAAATTAAAAATCATTCTTGAGCATGAGCGGATCCTTTATGTAGTAACGGATCCGGCACCTAAGGAGCCAGCCTCGAATGCAAAAGGGACGGTCCGAGACACTTATCAGAAGTGGCTCAATGACCGCACCACCGTTCGATGCATAATGCTGGCGAAAATAAATGATGAGTTCAGTCGCAGGTTCGAAAATACCCAGCCACAGGAGATGCTTCAAATGTTGAACGACTCCTTTGACACGCCTGACGATGTTGAAAGGCACAAAACTAGTTGTGCCATTTTCAATGCTCGAATGAGGGATGGGGCCTCAGTCACCGATCATGTACTGTACATGATCAAAATGATTGAGCACCTAAGTAAACTGGGCTTTCCCTTGCACAAGCAGCTCGGTAAGGATGCGATCCTTAATTCTTTGCCCAAGTCCTTCCTTCCCTTTCTTATTCATTTTCGGATGACAAAGCCTGCAGTGAACTACTATGGCTTGTTGGGTTTGCTGCAGAACTTTGAGAAGGACCACCAGTTCCATAAGGAGTCGGTGAATATTGTGGGAGGATCTTCTTCTGATCGTCGATCCTTTAAGAAAGGAAAGAAGAACAAGAAGAAGAATAATAAGAAGGTGCGGCCGCATGTTGGGACGTCTGCACAGGGTCAGACCAAGAAGTGCAAGCCCGACTTGAGCCAGGTGGAGTGCTTCTTTTGCAAGAAGCAGGGGTACTGGAAAAGGAACTGTCCTCTATACATTGCCTCCCTGGACCCGAACAGGCTGAAGAAGAAGCAAGGTAATTATATGATAACACCTTGCAACTTTTCTATCTGTGATACTACTGCCTGGATATTGGATACCGAAAGCCTTTATCATATCTATAATTCGATATAGGATCTGCAGGTCAGTAGGAGATTTGATGAAGGTGAGAGGTTCCTGAATGTTGGAGATGGAAGCAAAGTTCTAGTTCTGGCTTTAGAAATCATGAACCTTGTAATCAACTCTCGTAATGTAATTCTGAGTGAATGTCACTATTGTCCAAATTTTTTATTAAATATTATTTTTGTAGGCCTTTTGGCCATGTACAGTTATGAATTCTTAATAAAAGAAAATATTTGCAATATCATTTTGAATGATGTTACAATGTTTGTTGGATAACTAAATAATGAAATTTACTTACTATCACAGCCTATTAATATGGTTCAAACCTCTGGTAAATGCCCTAGAATGGATAATATGTCAGAAGTCTACCTTTGGCACTGTAGGCTAGGTCATATCAATAAGAACAAGATAAACAGGTTGGCTCAAGACGGAATTCTTGAAGTTGGTGATTGTGAATTACTTCCAATCTGTGAGTCATATCTTCTTGGAAAGATGACCAAATTATCTTTTACTGAAAAAGGTGAATGAGCCAGTGAACTCTTGGGTCTGATACATTCTGATGTATGTGGACCCATGAGCTAAGTGCAAGAGGTGGATATTTCTACTTCATAACCTTCACAGACGACCTATCGAGGTATGGGTATGTCTACTTAATGAAGCATAAGTCGGAGTCGTTTGAAATATTCAAACTATTCCAAAATGAGGTAGAAAAATAAATTGGAAAGTGTATTAAAACTCTTCGATCTGATTGAGGAGGTGAATATCTTTTCAATGAGTTTCTGACATATCTTGGGGAGAATGGGATTCTCTCTCAGTGGACTCCTCTTGGAACACCACAGCATAATGGTGTGTCTGAAAGGAGGAATCGGACCTTGTTGGACATGGTTTGATCCATAAGGGGGTTTGCTGGTCTGTCGATCTCTCTCTGGGGATATGCCCTCGAATCAGCTTGTTACCTTCTAAATAGGGTTCCGAATAAGTCTGTAACCAAAACGCCTTATGAGATATGGATAGGACGTAAGCCAGTACTCTCACACCTTAGGGTTTGGGGGTGTCCGGCTTATATTAAACGTTTAATTACGGACAAGCTTGGACTTAGGTCTGACAAGTGTTATTTCATAGGATACCCAACAGAGACCAAAGGGTATTATTTCTACCTAGCTGATGAGCAAAAGGTGTTTGTCAGGCTTAAGGCAATCTTTTTGAAAAAGGAGTTCCTTGGTGAAGGGACTGTTGCCTCTAAGGTCGAACTTGAGGAAGTTCGGTAGGTGAAAAAACTGATACAAGTTGCTGAACCTGAATCGAATTTGATTAGATCAGATCTGGAGCCCATTGTTCCTGCACCCTTAAGGCGATCTGGTAAAGTACCACATCAACCGGACAGATACTATGGTTTCTTGGTCCGGGACGGCGATCCTATCGAACTTGATGAAAATGATGAGGATCTGATCACCTACATGGATGCAATGCAGAGAACTGACTCTGAGAAATGGCTAGAGGCCATAAAATCCGAAATAGAGTCCATGAAGGTCAATGATGTGTGAACATTGGTTGACCCATCCAAAGGAGTAAAACCCATAGGATGTAAGTGAGTCTTCAAATGGAAGAGGGGTGCAGACGGAAAGGTGGAGACCTATAAAGCCCATATGGTTGCCAAAGGATATCGTTAACGTTATGGTATATACTATGACGAGATATTTTCTCCTGTGGCAATGCTCAAATCCATTTGGATTATGCTTGCGATAGCTGCCCATCTAGATTATGAAATCTGACAGATGGATATGAAGACAGCTTTCCTAAATGGAGAGCTAGACGAAAAGGTGTATATGATACAACCTGAAGGGTTCACATCCACAGATGAGTCTAAGGTGTGCAGGCTACAGATGTCCATTTATAGACTTAAGCAGGCATTCTGAAGTTGGAACATACGTTTTGATAGGACGATCAAGACGTATGGCTTCGTTAAGAACGGAGAAGAGTCCTGCATTTATAAGTGGGCTAATGGTTCAGTAGTGGTATTTCTTGTATTGTATGTGGATGACATTCTCTAATCGAGAATGATGTCCCTGCATTACAGGGAATAAAGATTTGGCTGTTGTCACAGTTCTCCATGAAGGATCTGGGAGAAGCTTCCTACATCCTAGGGATGAGGATCTATATGGATAGATTTAAAAGGTTGCTTGGCTTATCCCAGTCCACGTACATTGATACTCTGCTGAAAAGGTTCAACATGGAGAATTCCAAGAAAGACTATCTACCGATAAGCCATGGAATTTCTCTCTCGAAGTGGAATTGTCCGACAACACCTCAAGAGAGAGAGCGTATGGGTAGAATTCTATATGCTTCGACAGTGGGATCTATCATGTACGCTATGACATGTACACGACCAAATATGGCATACTCACTAGGTGTAGTGAGTAGATACCAATTTGATCCAAGGGAGAATCACTGGAAGGTTGTTAAAACCATCCTGAAGTATTTAAGAAATACTAAGGACCAGTGGCTTGTTTATGGTGAATCAGACTTGAGACTTATGGGGTTTACAGACTCCAATTTTCAGTCTGATCATGATGACAGCAAGAGTGTGTCAGGATTTATTTTTACCCTTAATGGTGGGGCTATCTGCTGGAAGAGTTCCAAGCAGCACACTGTGGTTGATTCAGTTTGCGAGGCAGAGTATGTCGCTGCATCAGATGCTGCCAAAGAAGCGGTGTGGCTGAGAAAATTTATCATCGAGCTCGGAGTAGCACCCTCTCTTGTTGGTCCAGTTCTGCTCTACTATGACAGCTCTAGAGCCATTGGTCAGGCGAAGGAATTGAAGGCACACCAGCGGACGAAGCATATACTGTGTCGCTACCATCTCATCCAGAAAATCATGGATAGAGGTAACGTCGACCTTCAGAAGATTGACGGGAAGGAGAATCTGACCGACCCATTCACTAAAGCCATTGCGGTGAAGGAGTTCGATGACTTCAAGTCGAAGATGGGTATTAGATATTGCACCGATTGGCTTTAGACCAAGTGGGAGATTGTTGGAAATAATGTCCCAAAGCCAATTGTCAACCTGTTGATGGTTGTGCTCTTTCTTATATTAGTATATAAATTATAAATAAATAAAAGTTATTTTGGTATTTTTCATTATAAATTGTTTCATCTTCTAATGAACTCTTGTGTTGTGGTGAAGTCCTTAGGACTATTTAGACTCGACAAAGGAGGTTTGTTGTTTAGTCCTTCAACCAGTTCGTGACCAAATGATACGTTGTTACCAAGGATGACAACATTTATCAAGCATAAGTCGTTGTGTGCCATATGGGTTGGTTGTCCTCTTAACCAAGGAGTGTGGAGACACTGGTATGGCATACAGGTGAGATGCAAGGATACATCTGCACTGAATGTGACCGACTCTGGAGCTTTTTCTGCTATCAAGATTTGCTCCTATGGGATATGGGTATAACTGTCCCTCCGACCTGAGACTGCCATGGTGACTTGCAAGCAACTCACTGCACTTAGGCACTGGACTACCTGAATTTTTAATTCAGTGACGGAAGACTGCTGGGTGTAGTCAAGTACTTGACTTGTCGGTGCGTGTGTCAAGATGGGATTGACCACTCCAGTTCAGGAGCTGTGTACAGTCGTATTTTAATTTAGCAAAATCTTGGCCAGGGTAGTCCTAGTGAGGAGTCACAGGACTATTTGAGTTGAGCACAATTCGGATGATCTAATCAGAGTTGACAGTTTAACCCTAAGTCGTCCTATACACAAGGGTCAAAAGGGATGAATTATACAATAACCATATTCGTGTAGGTTCTGAATGTTGCGATTGTGACTATTCGATCTATCCGAACATCAGGTACCATTGCTAGATGATCACTTCGATTAGTACAGAAATTGGTTCCTGTGCTACCGGCTTAGGTTCTAACCTATGGGGTCACACATATTAGAGGTTCCTATCTGATCTGATGGCTGGTGAAGAGTCCCACTGGACTGGGACTCTTCGACCAAGAGTCCTAATGCTTGGAGACTCTGAGTCCTACATGTCTGAGACTCGTTATCGAGAATCAGGATTCTCTGATCATTAGTTCCACACATGTTGGATACCGGGGTCAAGAGTCCCACTAGTTTGGGACTCTTCGATCAAGGTTTCATATCGATGGACTTTGATGCCCGATTGCCCATCGAATTTGGACTCAGTATTTATAAGAGATTTAATTAGTGATTTGATCACTAATTAACTCAATTTGATTGAGTAATTATTTTTGGATCAAGTTCAATTGAATTGGATTCAGTTGGGTTTGACCCGATTAGGTTAAGAGTTGACCTAATCGCCAAGGTGGTTTGGTCCCTGATTTGATCAGGGATTGAACTTAGTCAATTTCTGATTTGATTAAGATTTTATTAAGTCTAATTGTGTTAGATTTAACTTAGTCTAATTGTGCCTAAGCTATTTTAATAAGGTTGGTTCAATTAGGTTGATTTAATATTTGAAACCACCTTGAATTATCTCCCTGCACCACCTCACTTCACCTGCGCCTATTTGAATTCACGAGAAACAAGTTCTCGTAAATTTTCTCCCACGCAGAAGCCTTCCCATGCCCCTCCTTTGTGCACCATTTTGAGTGGATAAAGATGGTTGGTTGGCCATTCAAATTCAAATGATGTTTGAATTTGAATGGGCAACTAATCTCATGCGCCACCTTATCCACTTGTGCGCCACTTACTCTACACGAGAAAAAGTTTTTCATGTAAATTCTTCACGCACAAAGAACCCATGCCCCCTTCTTCTCACGCCAAGAGTGGATAAAGATTGGTTGGTTGGCATTTGAATTCAAATTCGATTTGAATTCAAGTGAGCAACCACCTACCTTTATCCTCTCACGCGGTGAAAACACTGTAAAGATGCGGTCTTGCACCATTTGAAAAGGAAAGAGAAGGTAGGGCATGTGGACATCTGATCTGAGAGAGAAGGGTGGCATGAGAAAGGCCCTGTGCATGAGAAAAAAAAAGAAAAGAAGAGAAAAGAAAAGAAACAGAAAGGGCACAAAGTTTTTTCTAAGAGTACCCTAGGGTTTCTGCCTAGGGTTCGGAAAGTGAGAAGGTGAGCTACGAGTGTTGTAAATCCATCAAACTTCAGAGAGAGCTTCATCAATCTCTCTACTATCTCTGCTGATGATCTGGAGCATCCAAAGAATCGACAGACTCCAATCAAAGGAGTTCGATCAGCATCAGCCGTCGAAAGGGTTCTGCAACGAACTAGCATTTGTGAGAAGCTGATCAGATCGGGAGCTTCGTGTGGACAATCCACGGAGGCCAGATATATTGTGTGGCTGTATTGCAATGATCAGACTTTCTCGATGGTGATCAGACTGCAGTGATCGACTACCTGTACGAAGGTAATGTGTTCTGAACACATAACAGTAAAATATTTACTGTTGAATTCAAAATTTTGAATTTAAATGCATGCTATATATATCATATTTAGATCTTTGTGTAAGATTAATACATGTTAATTAATTAGATTAATTAATAATTTTTATTATAAAATTATAATTTTAAAAAAAAATTAAAATTATCATTTTACCCCTGCATTGAAATTCCCACAGAGCGGACCTTCTGCGACCATGGAATTTGAAAAATTTATGAATGTATTACCGATAACTTTGCCTTAAATAAAAGTTTCATATTCGTATATCTTTTCTTTTGGCATGAGCTTATAATGACAGGAAATAGCTCCTTCAGACAATCGAAACTAAGCGTGTCAGGAATAAGAGGAGAACCTTGTCCCGACACAAACGAAGGCCCGATTATTAAGAGATCGGATGGGGGGAGAGGCTCTCGCAGCGGTCCTTATGTGCCACCACAGCCATGTTAGGAATAGGAGGAGAACCTCGTCCTAACATGAGCAAAGTCGAAGACCTGATTATTAAGAGATCGGATGGGGGGAGAGGCTCTCGCAATGGCCCTTATGTGCCCCCACAGCCATGTTAGGAACAGGAGGAGAACCTCATCCTAACATGAGCAAAGTTGAAGACCTAGTTATTAAGAGATCGGATGGGGGAGAGGCCCTCGCAGTGGCCCTTATGTGCCCCACAGCCATGTTAGGAACAGGAGGAGAATCTCATCCTAACATGAGCAAAGTCGAAGACCCGATTATTAAGAGATCGGATGGGGGGAGAGGCCCTCACAACGGCCCTTATGCGCCCCCACAGTCATATTAGGAACAGGAGGAGAACCTCGTCCTAACATGAGCAAAGTCGAAGACCCGATTATTAAGAGATCGAATGGGGGGAGAGGCCCTCGTAATGGCCCTTATGTGCCCCCACAGCCCTGTTAGGAATAGAAGAAAAATCTCATCCTAACATGAGCTAAAATTGACTGTATCGAAAACAGGAGGAGAACCTCATCCTGACACAAATGATGACCTGGTCGTTTAAGATCGGATGAGAGGAAAAACCTCCTCAACGGCTCTTCTACACCCCTACAACCCCATTAGGAGCCGAGGAAAAGCCCTCACCCAAACATAAAAAAAATGGGGAGAGAAATAAGGAAAGCAACGAGCTACGTTAAAAATAAGAGAAAAATGAACTACATCTAAGACACAAGGGACCTCATCTCAATGAGTAAGAAAACTCTTGTCTAAAATCCTCAGTCTCTAAGGGGGAACTCAGTACTAGCAGGAGAAAATAAACTTCCTCAAAGTAACGAGAAGTTCAGGCCCCAAGCTCAAACATCGGGAGAAAGCATCAATTCGAATGGCCTGAATTGGAAGCCAGGACGAGCTCCCTTCCAATTGGCCGATCTTCTCCCATGCGGCTGCCAACTCGACCTCGAGGGAGCTGATCTTGGAGGCCTGAGTCCAAGATCGATCGCTGGCGTATTTCTGGAGTTCCTTAAGCTCCTTCACGAAGTTGGCCTTCTTCCAGTTGTAGTCCATGAAGTCCTTTTTGTGGAGGTTCCGAAGGCGAGTAACCTCCATAGTGGCTTTCGAATGGCTCTTCCTCAGTCTGTGAAGTTCGTCGTCCATCTTCTTTGACTTCTTCATTAGGTGACGAACTTTTCTTCTCAGATCTCGAATCATAGACTTCAAAGGAATCCCCTACGGTAGGGGAAGAGCTTCGGTAGGGCACTGTTGTCGGGAAACAAGAGCGTCATAACGCAAATCATTGCAAAAAAAAAAAAAAGAAGTAGAAGAAGAAAAAGGAGCTCTTTGTAAAGAGGAATCCAATTTCATTGATTGAATAATTCTTAAGTACAAGAGAAAGAGAAAAAAAAAGTTGTAACAAAGAAAAAGTATAAAATTAGAAGTTTTAGATCTCTGGAGCAGAAGTGGAGGAGCTCGATGCCCCCAGAAGGTCGGTCACGGTAGCTGCGGTAGTTGAAGAGGTCCCGGCTGGAGGGAGACCGGCAGCAGCTTTGGAAGGTCCGGCTTCATCGTCGGATGCTTCATCCAGGAAGCTAAGGTCGAGTTCGGAAAACTTTCCGACCACCTTCTCCTGGCAAAGCTCGAAGCCTTTGATAAAGGTGGCCTGGCCGAACTTGATATTCAGATCCCTCATCTCGGAGGAGATCTTGAACTCCTCCACTGCTTGGGCCCTTGCCTCTGAGACTAGGGTCGGGATCTGCTCCTTCAGCTTGGAGACCTCAGCCTTCCTTCTTTCCTCCTCCAGGGTAGCCTTCAGATCTGCCAAAGTTTGTTCCTCCTTCTGGAGTGCCTCTTGGAGACTCATGACTTCGGCGATCTTCTCCTTAAGACGGGCAGCCTCAGCCTGACGACCTTCCTCCACCTGGGCTACTTCCTTCTTTGCATTGTTCATCGTCTCGATGTTGGCGATGAGTTGGTGTCCAATCTGCAAGAGCGTCCAGGAATTCGATATGAAAGCTAAGGAATGAACTAAGTGAAGAAGCGAAAGAAAGAAAAAGGTAAGTCGGCCTACCTCAAGAAAGGACCCCAGAGAGTCCCAAACCCGCTGTTCAGGATCGGCCAGGACGATCCTGTGGACGATCTTAGGCAAAACGCACCCATCGACCAATTTTTTTATTAAATCCCTGTTGTTGAAGGGATTCTCCCTCGGATCCTCTTCGGAGCCGTTGGACCTTTTGATGGCAGCCCTGCTGCTGCTGATCTTGCAGACCACCATCTTCTTCCTTCTCTTCCTTTTGGCCCCCGACGCCTCCTCGGGACGAGACTCGGGATCGGGAACCTCGGTCGGAGGGCTTCTTGAAGAAGCTCGGGGGACTACGGGCTCGACGTCGGAGGGAGCATCAACAGCAATGGCCACTTGGGCAAGCACGGCCGAGCTTGTCTCCTCTACCCTCGCCCCAGAAGTTACGGCGCCTTTCCTCTTGTGGGCCTTGAGACCCTTGGCTAGTATCCGAGCTGCGTCTGTATCCATATCTGCAATGATAAAAGATCGGCACAGCTTAGAAACAAAATAAGAAAAAAGAGGAAACAGCGAATAACTTGAGAAAGAAAAAAATACCGGCAGGATTGAGAGGGCTCAGGCCGACATTAAATAAAAGTTGCTCCTTCAGAAGGTCGGAGAGGAGAGGAGCTGGATAAGTCTTAAGTTTATTGGAGGCTTCAAGGTCATCCTTTCCCAGGCTAGAAACCCGACAGACAGAGTCCCTCAGGGAGCCCCAGGGGGGCAACCCCAGCATCAGGATCGGGCATCGAACGTAGAAGTACCTCTCCTTCCAGTTGTGGATAGAAGAGGGGGCACCTTTCAGCAACCCCTTTCTACCGAACTGAGGAGAGAAGTACCACCAGTCCTTTGCCGAGGGATGACACTTAAAGGTATAAAAATTTCTAAACAAGGAAAAGAGTTGGCTGGACTTCAGCTAAATGACAGAGGAAAAGAAATCCTATCAGAAATCTAAAGGTGTTTGGTGCTACAGAAACTAGAGAAATGTTTAAAAAGTGAAAAAGAGCAACAACAAAAGGTGAAAATAGAAGTTGAAGCCTGGTGCGGAAGGCTTCCTGATATAAGCAAAAGTGGCCAGGGGGAGGGGCGCTAGCCCGATCAGTTGGCCCGAAAAGCTCAAGCTCATACTCTGGAGGAACCCCGTACTGAATCCTAATCAGTGAGAGTTCGTCCGAGGTCAAAGAGCTGGGAATGGTGTCTGGTACAAAGTCCGGATGAGGTTCGATCCTAAGTGCGGGTTCATCTACAGTACTAGGACTTTGGAGGGCTGGAGCTGACAAACTTCTAGAACTGCTAGAGGAGGAAGTGTTGGAGAACATTTTGAATCAAATGAAAATCCCAAAAAATCTTAAAAAAATTAGAAAAAATAGGAAACAAGGCGCTCGCGGAGAAACCGAACAGATGGAATGCAGAGGAGGAAAAACAGAAGAACAACAAGAAAAAGAAGAGTTTCGAAACTAACATAGGCTGATCCGAGAGGTGCAGGAGGGCAGCGAAGGCGATGGAGGTCGATCTGAAGGGCGCCTAAGATCAAGAGGGATGCTGGAGGAGGATGAAGCTCTCGGGGAAGAAGAAGGGACCAAAGAAAAATCTCAGACAAGATGAAACCCCTGAAAGAGGGGGACGGGTTTAAATAGACCTCAGGGTCCAGTGCAATAATGATTGCAGATCTCCTTTGGCTGACCTACAACCGCCGCGTGTCTCACTCATCGTGGCAGATGGTTGATGACTGACAGAATCATTATTGCACCATACCTGGGGCGATGCTCTAGCGAAAATTCCAAAAAAATCTTTTTAGATCACCTCGATTTGAAAAGATCCCAGCACCAGCACGCCAAACGCTAAGATATCTGGAAATAATCGAGTACAAAAATCAAGGGGGGCAACTTCGGGTGAGAAAATTTCTCTGTACTTCCTTCATTCGAAATCCGAACTCGAAAGTAGGGGGACTGGTGTTGGGTATAAAATAACCCCGTCAAAGTTCGTAAGAGGCCAACCCTCCCAGGACTCTTTCGGCTTCCGACCTTGTACGACGTCTTTCTGAACTCCCCCGACCATCCGAGCTTCCATAGTACCATCCGGACTCCTCCAGCAGTCGACCTTCCACAGTGTCTTCTAGATTTCTCCAACGGACGAACTCCTATCACACCCTCTGGACTTCTCCAATAATGAGCTCCTTTAGTCATCTATCGGACTGCTCCAAATGCTCTCTGGGCTTCACTATAAGCCAATTTTCTACAATGATCGACTACTCTCCGAATCTCTTCCAGACTTCTTCCTGTCACGATCGACTTTACTCCGAGCTTCTTCTAGACTTCGTCAATGTTCAGGCTTCTCCAGCAGCAGGACTTTTATAGTAACCAGACTCCATCCAAGTTTCTACAGTGGTCGACCACCTTTCGAATTTCATCGGAGCTTCTACAGTAAGCGAATTTCATTCGAACTTCTATTGCAAGTGGACTTCATTCGGGCTTCCACGGCAATCGGTCTCCATCCGAGCTTCTACAGTAAGCAGCCTCCTTCCAGACTCCTACAAGAATCGGATTCCATCTGAACTTCTACAACAGAATTAGATTCCAGACGAACTTCTACAATGGACAGGCTCCAGCAGCCAAATTTCTACGGTGACCGACTGTCTCTGGTGTCTTCCATACCTCTCCATCCATCAACCTTCAACAGCGCCAACTGAACTTCAACAATGCCAACCAGACCCCTCCAATGGATAAATTCCCTCCAGATCCCTCCAGCGATCGACCCTCCACAGTGTCCTCCAGAGTCCTCTAGTGGACGAACTTCCACAATGCCTTTCGGACTCTTCTATCGGTCAACCTTCTATAGCACCTTTCGAATTCCGCTATCGATCGACCTTCTACTGGATTCCTCATGCAACCAGACCTATCCAGCGGATAGTCTTCAGACAAGCTTCTACATCAGACAAATTTCAGACAGACTTCTCTAGCAATCGGACTCCAGCCGAATTTCTTCAATAGAAAATTTTCGTCTGGGCTTCTACAGCAGATGACTTCTGTCTGCAGCATCAACGCCTAAGGCACCCAATAATAGTTAACCCGTCAGCAACCTTAAAAACATCCGAGCTTCTCTTAGATTGCGGAGACAGAGAGCTATTCCATTCCACCAGACGTCCCAACCGAGCTTCAGCCGTCCGGTCCGAACTCTCTGATAAGTCACGACAACAGACACCACTCACTCTCTGTAACAAACTCCATGTGGCCCCGAACGGCCCACTACCAGGCAGTTACGGACATCGCTGTCAATCGATTATGCTCTCCCGTCTATAAAAGAGACCCCCCAGATACGTTCTCCTCTAAGCTCTAAGTACTATCTCTAAACTCTGTTAAAATCTCATTCGAGTGCTCTATTTCTGTTGAAGCAGAGTACTGACTTGAGTGTCAGAGGATCTTGCCAGAGCACCCCCAACTCCGATTTAGACTTCCCTTGCAGGTTCCGATGGCGGCCATTCCCTCGACTCCAGCTTCATCCAGCATCGGCGGAATTCTACACCAACAATGGATATGGTGTTGTCCATGATATGCTTCACAAGATCTCCCAATATCTTTCTAGAGATATGCCTTAGAGACTGCCGCATATATATTAAAGAGAATGTCTTCAAAGTCTGTTGCAAGCACATCATATGAGATATAGAATGGTAGGAAGCCTAATCTTAAATATCTTAAGATTTGGGGCTATCCTGCTTATGTCAAAAATATTTTTGGACATAAGCTTAGTGCTAGATCAAACAGATATAGGTTTGTAGGGTATCCTAAGGAACCTAATGAATACTACTTCTACCACCCTATTGAATAAAAAATATTTGTTAGTAGGCACACCATTTTCTTGAAAAATAAATTCATCCAAGGAGGCAATGGGAGGAATATTAAACTTATGAAAGTTTGAAATCTACAAACCAATCTAGAAATACCTATAGTTGAACCACAAGAAGATCCTCAATCAGAAATATTCAAGGATGAGATACATTCACAATACATATCTCTTCTTCGAAGGTCAAATAGAGTGTGTCAAGCACCTCTGAGATATGGTTTTATCATTGAAAATGATAATTCAAGCAACATCATTCAAGATGATAATCCACTGATCTATTTGGAAGCTGTCATGAGTAAAGACTCAGACAGATAGCTGGAAGTCATGAAATCTGAGATGGACTCGATATACACCAACCAAGTGTGGACCTTGGTTGATGCGCCTGAGGATGTAACCCCAATAGGGTGCAAGTGGGTCTTCAAGAAGAAGATAGGAGCAGATGGCCAAGTAGAAACCTACAAAGTTAGGTTGGTGGCGAAGGATTTCAGATAAAGACAAGGAAATGACATGATGAAACCTTCTTACCAGTGGCTATGCTCAAGTCCATCAGAATTTTACTTGCTATAGTAGCATACTACGACTATGAGATCTAACAGATGGATATCAAGACTGCCTTTTTGAATAGTAATCTTAAAAAAGAGGTCTATATGACTCAACCAGAGGAATTTATCTCAAGTGGGAGGACAAATCAAGTATGCAAGCTAAAAAAATCCATCTATGGATTGAAGCAGACTTCAAGGAGTTGGAACATCTGATTTGATATGACCATCAAAGATTTTGGCTTTATCAAAAATAAAGATGAACCATGTGTGTATAAGAAGATAAGTGAGAATGCTATTATCTTCTTGATTCTATATGTCGATGATATACTGCTCATTGAGAATGATATCCCAATGATGCAATCGGTCAAGACTTGATTATCGAATAAGTTTTCTATGAAAGACTTGGATGAAGCATCCTATATACTGGATATAAAGATCTATAGAGATAGATCTAATAGGATGTTAGGCTTATCCCAGTCACGGTATATAGATCTCATATTAAAGAGATTTAATATGGAGGTAAGTAAGAGATTACCTGCCTACAAGTCATAGTATACGTCTTTCTAAGAAAATATCCTAAGACACCAGAGGAGAGGAAGAGGATGAATGAAGTTCTTTATGCTTTGGCTAGAGGATCAATTATATATGCCATGCTATATACCAGGTCTGATGTAGCTTATGCTTTAGGCATAGCTAACAGATTTTAGGCTGATCTAGGAGAGGATCATTGAAAAGCTGTGAAAAATATTCTGAAGTACCTAAGAAGGACTAAAGATATTTTTCTCATATATGGAGGAGGGTCAGAGTTGAAACTAGAGAGAGATATAGATTCTAGTTTTCAATCTGATTCAAATGATAGCAAGTCAATATCAGGGTATATGTTTATCTTAAATAATGGGATAGTGAATTGGAAGAGTTTTAAGTAGCAGACAGTAGCTGACTCAACTACTAAGGTAGGGTACATTAATTGCTACTAGTGAAGCTGCTAAGGAAGCTATCTGGATGAAAAAGTTCATCATGAATTATGAGTTATTTCTGAGATTGAAAGACTGGTGTCACTCTATTGTGATAACACTGGAGCTTTTATTCAAGCTAAGAAACCTAGGTCTCATCATAAATTTAAATACATCCCCAGATACTTCCACCTCATTCGAGAAATTATAGAGAGACAAGATGTTGTCCTAAAACAAGTTGACATAAAGAACAATATAGCAGACCCATTCACTAAGGCCATACCACAGCAGCTATTTGATCGTCATCTTAATTGTATGGGATTGGAATACAATGATGATTGACTTTAGTGCAAGTGGGAGATTGAAAGAAGAGTGCTCTATAAGTCAATCACAAGTGTGTTGCAATAGGACTTTTGTTTATAATTTTTCAACTCATGTAATGATATTTATTATTTAAGATATTGATTCATCATTTTAGCTACATCTTATTATGTTTAAAACTATGATGAACCCCAAAGATTAGGATAATAATTTTAGCAGACATGAATGGATCATGCTAGTGAGATCTAAAATTCTAAAATTTTAATCTTAAATATTTCTGATCGTAGGAGCATTGAGTCAGAGATCAATGTTCCAAATAAACTGACACATCCTATGTATGCTCGATGGAGAGGATAGTAGATCTTACTAGCCACTTGTGTGGGACACTAATACAAGGATATGGGTGCTTATTTGAAAATGAGTCCACTGAATTGACTCGATGAAAAGAAATATCTTATGGAAGTCTTACTTGTATGTCAAAGATGGTTCTCTAAGTGAAAGTTATGCAAGTGATCCTTAGAACTGAGATCACCTTAGAATCTTGTGCACAGGAACCTATATTTTGGTTCATACCCAGACATGGCATTAAGATATGTATGAAATGTTCTGGATATGGTAGAGTATATATAAAAGTTATGAGTAGGTCAACATAAAATCGATCACTCCTAGTAAGAAGACATCGCATCCTATGTATTCTCATCCCTAGATGACTCGAAAAAAGTTTTTTGACCAAAGTAGAAAGGAGATTAGAAAGAGTTTCTAACACTTCATCATCGGAGTCATCATTGATTAATTAAGAATCGATATAAATATGTGTTTGAGTTTGATATAATTTCATACTCATGAACATATTCAGGATGCAAGGATGATCGAAGAATTAAATTGCACGGTAACCTACTACTGAAGGATATATTTGATATTTTTATCAAATTTCATATCTTTTGAATAGTCAAGATACATTGCTAGACATCAATCTTAACTTTTAGATTGGATCAAATTAAAGAGTTTAATTCGATTGTCAATTAGAAATGATTCTAATTGTTGAACTTAGATTAGCTTGATTGGACCTAAATCGGTTAGATTGAAATCTAATCAAATTTGATCAACTTGTACCTGAATCTATTGCTGACTAGATGTGGAATCCAATAGGTCACACATATATAAAAATTGATCAAGGATCTTTTTGATAAGGTTGATTAGAATTTTAGACTCAATCAAGGTTCCCGATAAGCATGCTAGCACGTGTGAAAATCCTTGCTCGTTGGGAGATCAATTTGGTCTCATCCTTTGCAAATTAGCTAGCTCAATTTGGTAGGCATTTGGGTCTAATCGTGCCACCTGGAAGTAGCCCAAATTGGTGTGCCACATCCCATATTAATGCCAAAAAAACCAAGAGTCCAAGTTATGAAGGACTCTTAGTGCAAAAAATAATTGGCGTGCGCATGTTGGTGAAAGAAGAGTGCCCTATAAGTCAATCGCAAGTGTGTTATGGTGGAACTTTTCTTTATAATTTTTCAACTCATGTAATGATATTTATTATTTCATAATAAAATGAGGCATTGATTTATCATATTAGCTGTATCTTATTATGACTAAGATTATGATGAACCCCAAAGATTAGGGCAACAATTTTAAAAGACATGAATGGGTCATGCTAGTGAGATCTAAAATCCTAAAATCTTAATCTTAAATATTTCTAATCGTAGGAGCATTGATTAGGGGATCAATATTTCGAATAGACTGGCACATCCTATGTATGCTCGATGGAGAGGATGGCAGATCTCACTAGCTACTTATGTGGAATACTAATACAAAGATGTGGGTTCTCAATTAAAAAATGAGTCCACTGAATTAACTTGATGAAAGAGAACATCTAATGGAAGCCTTATTTGCATGTCAAAGATGGTTCTCTAAATGGGAGTTGTGCAAGTGATCCTTAGACCTGAGACCACCATAGAATCTTGTGCACATAAACCCATATTTTGATTCATACCCAGGCATGGCATTAAGATATGTACGGGGTGTTCTGGATATGATGGAGTGTGTATGAAAGTTGTGAGTAGGTCAACATGGAATCGATCGCTCCTAGTAAGAGGAGATCGCATCCTGTGTATTCTCATTCGTAGATGACTCAGAAAAAATCTTTTGGCCAAAAGTAGGAAGGAGATTAGAAAGAGTTTCTAAAGCTTCTTCATTGGAGTCATCATTGATTAATTGAGAATCGATATGAATATATATTTGAGTTTGACATGATTCCATACTCATGAACATATTCAGAGTGCTGGGATGATCGAAGGATTGTATTGCACGGTAACTTGCCACTGAAGGACATATTTGATATTTTTATCAAATTTTTATATCTTCTAAGTAGTCATGATATGTTGCTAGACATTAATCTTGACTTGTAGATTTTTTATCAAATTAAAGAGTTTAAATCGAATGCCAATTAGAAAGAGTTCTAATTACTGAAATCGGGTTAGCTCGATTAGACCTAAATCGGTTAGATTAAATTCTAATCAAATTAGATCAACTTACACCCAGATCTACTACTAGCTAGATGCAAAACCCAATGGATCACACATATATAAAAATTGGCCAAGGATCCTTTTGAAAAAGGTTGATTGGAATTTTGGATTCAATCAGGGTTCTGGTAAGCATGCTAGCACGTGTGGAATCCCTAGCTCTTTTGGAGATCAATTTGGTCTCATACCTTGCTCATTTGCTAGCCCAATTTGGTGGACATTAGGATAAGGTCAATCCATCTAGAAGTATCTAAAAAGAAGCACCATATCTATTGATTAACACCAATAACCAAGAATCCAAGATGAGAAGGACTCTTGGTGCAAATATGCAGAATGCATGCGCACTTTATTTGTGGCATGGAGAAGGACTAAGAATCCTTCTGTTTTGAGCTTTCAATTTTTATGATAAGTAGATCAGATGATAAGACATGTAGAACACTTTTTCAAGAATGAAAAATCCTTCAAATTTTGCATGAAAATTTTCTAGAAGAATGCTGTGTGTGTGATAGGATTTTCTAGATGCGCGAAGGGATGTGAAAACTCCTTCTGTTTAGGGAGTCTTAAGTGACTTTTTATCTGATATTTTTTTATTATAAGGATCATCTTTAAGTGCTTATCACCTGGTAAAAATTTGAAGAATTATCAGATTAAGAAAGGTTGCTTTTCATAACCTTTTCTGGGCGTGCATGCACGCAATAGGGAGAAGGTGCTCATGCGTCTCTTCGGTGAAGAGTCCTTCTCACACATAAATTCTTATCCAAATAAGGCATCATTTAGTGATGGCCTTTTTATTTGAATAATGGCTTATGTGGTAAAATTTCACACTCATCTGATCTGTGAAGAGATGCAAAAAGTATCTCGTTCTGGGCATGTGCGCGTGAGAAAGCAGGAATCGACGTATCACCCCTTGAAGAGTCCTTTTGTTTAAGGACTCTCAGATAAGTGATATGAGGACTTGATATACCTTTTTAGATGAGGTGTGCCTTCTCTATTAGCACCCCATCTGGTGCTATAAATAGGGGATGGCAGATGGGGTGATAATTCAATTCTTACATCCCCTATCCATTCCCTCTCTCCCTCTCTTACAACTCTAGATTTTAGGACAAGGCTTGTTCTTTTAAGACAAGACTAATCCTGATAGCTCTAAGGATTTAAGAGGTCTAGAAAAAGGTGGTCAAGTCTAGTGGATGGTTCAAAAAGGTTCAGACTCAAGTCTGGAGAAAAATTTGATCGATTGGTGGCTGGTTGAGTTCTAGGGGCTAGAACTCTTGAAGCAAGGTGAAGAAGGAGCACTGTCCTTGGTTCAATTTTCGTGTGGATCACCGTTGGAGGGTGGACACTTGGATGCCTTATAAAAATTGGATTAGAATTATAGGTATTCTTCTAATTCAAATTTATTTTATTGTACTTTGATTGATATAGTCAAGAGTTTTTAGGCATTAGGGTTTTCGGTGCATCAGGTATTTTTAATAAAAATTTTAAATACCTAATCCTTTCACTGCACCACTGAAATCTTTCAGTGGTATCAGAGCCTATCTTAATTTATATAATCAAAGATTAAATTATTATCTTGATAGTGATCAAGCATGAGTTTTTGGTTTGGTTCAAGTCAGGTCAAGGGTTGAACCCAATTGAACATCCAAACCCTAGCATGTCTTAGAGATATATTTTAAATATAAAATGTATGATGTATATGTAGAATCTTTCTTAGTAGCTTAGTACTCTAATTAGGATTCATCACCAGGCCGTCGGGTCATAAGAGCAAGTAGGGTTCATAGATCCTCTCTTCCTATTCAATAGGATACTCTTATGGCGTGTAGGGATGCCACTGTGATGTCCCAAGAAGTAGAACCGCAAAAAAAGTATTTTGTATTCATGCATGTTATTAGAACTTTATGCATATGTGATATACTTGAAATGTTAGTTATAATCATATTGTATGATTATATTTTTTTTGTATATCTTAGAGATATGACTGGATGCTATGTTTAGTTGTTATGATTATTAAGATACAACTAAATTTGTACATTATTATGATTGATTGATTTAGGATGTGCTTAAGACCATTAAAGCCCTCATAAAAATTATATTAAGTCGTAGTGTTGTGAACCAGAAGCTGACTTATTTTCTTGAATCGATTAATTAATTGGTGTCTAAAGAGTGTTTCAAGTATGATGGTTATTTAATTGGTTCCGTTGCTGGCCTAGCCAATTTTATTGGTGTCTAAGAAAAGCAATGGGGGGAACCCTACCAATCTTAACACTTTTCTGACCAATTAAATTAGTTTGAATCTTGAATGAAGGTAGCTTAGTGTTTTAAACACTACTAGGGGCCTTCCTTCATGCTAGATTAATATTACATCATGAATTATGGCTAGTTTATTGTGTTACCATAAGGCTTGTCATAAGGATTGATATAACATAATCCTGATGCATAAAAGATGCTTAACACAAGGACAGTTATATTCGATTTTGACTGTATTGAAATGAAGGGTCTTACTTAACTAAAATATTATAGCTTGTTGTGTTAACACAAGGCTAATAATATTTTAGAGGCCAAGATAAAATATTGAGAATTGTATGAGATGTAATTGGAAAGACTTTCCTACCTATAAACTCATAAAGGTTTATTGTGTTAACACAAGATCATTATGAGGAATTAGGATCTCAATCTCACTAAGATAAATATAAAATATATCTCGTTTACCATAAGAGAGGGCTATGGTATCCGATAAAATAGTGAGAGACATAACTAATTTAAAAGTCCTCATCTAGTTATGTATGTCAAACATGAGTGGTCTACTTATACTATTATTTTTTTATATAGATTTAAGTCTACATTATAGCTTCTTTATTTTCACCCCATGATACCATAGATAAAACTATGTTGACTGATCCAACTATGTGGATTGGTTGAGGAACTTATAAATTAGATTTATATCGAAAAAGAACTCTGATGTTCTGGATATTTTTGACCCTAAATAGGTCAGTAATAATGAGAAGATAGTGATGTCTGAATGGATATTATTTGTGGTAAATTTAGATATTAAGAGTATAATTGCAAGAATTATCTTGTAAGATTGAAGTAGGATGCAAGTGTAGCACCAAAAAGGTGTGTATATAATACAGACCTATTTTTTATTGAGTGATTCAAACTCTGATATTTGGATATTAGATACCATCTGTGGATCGCACATTTATAATTCATTATAGAGACTACAGAATATCAAAGATCTGAAAAGAGGTGACCTCGAGCTTTATGGTGCAAGTGGATAGTCCATTAGCGTAGAGGCTGTGGCAACTTGTATGCCTGATTTACCTTCAGATAAAATTTTAGAATTAAAAGACTGTTAGTACATGCCAAAGGTCATTAGAAATATTATTTCTATATCTTTCTTATTAAAACAAGGTTATGAAATAAGGCTAATGGGAAATGGATCACTCCATTTTTTTCTAATAAATTTTATGGCAGTGGTTATTTAGATAATAATCTTTTAATTCTTACACTCAATGAAAATATTTTTCATATTGAAAGAAGTATGAAAAGAAAGAGAGAAAATATGAATATCACATATCTCTGGCATTGCCGCCTTGGTCATATTAGTGAGTCAAGGATAAACAAGTTATACAAAGAAGAATTCTTTGACTCGTATGATTATGAATCATTCGAAATTTGTGAATCTTGTCTCATGGGTAAGATGACCAAGACTCCATTTTTTGGATATGGAGAAACGGCAAGTGAGTTGTTAGCCCTAGTACATACAGATGTATGTGGATCAATGACAACTTAGGCTAGAGGTGGATACTCCTATTTTATTATATTTATAGATGATTTATCAAGGTTCGAATATGTGTATCTTATGAAACATAAATCCGAAGCCTTTGATAAGTTCAAGGAGTATCAATGTATGGTCGAGAAACAAACTGAAAAAAAGTATCAAGGTTCTTCGATCTGATCGAAGAAAAAAATACTTATCCATTGAATTTCATGATCATCTAAAAAGTAAAGGTATTCTCTCTGAATGGACCCCTCCTAATACGTCTCAGTTAGATGGTGTAGCAGAAAGGAGAAATTATACTGTGATGGATATGGTGCGATCCATGATATGCTTCATTGATCTCCCAAATATCTTTCTAGGGATAATGCCCTAGAGACTGCCACATATATATTAAACAGAGTGCCTTCAAAGTCTGTTGCAAGCACTCCATATGAGATATGGAAGGGAAGGAAGCCTAATCTTAAACATCTTAAGATTTGGGGCTATCCTGCTTATGTCAAAAATATTTTTAGACATAAGCTTAATGCTAGATCTGACAAGTGTAGATTTGTAGAATATCCTAAGAAAACTAATGGGTACTATTTCTACCATCCTATTGATCAAAAAGTATTTGTTAGTAGGCACGTCACTTTTTTAAAAAATGAATTCATCCAAGAAGGAGGTAGTGGGAGGAATATTGAACTTACTGAAGCTCATGATCTATAAATCGATCCAGAAATACCAGTGGTTGTACCACAAGAAGATCCTCAATCAGAAGTACCCAAGGATGAGGTACATCCACAATACACACCTCCTCTCCGAAGGTCGGATAGAGTGCGTCAAGCACCTCTGAGATATGATTTTGTCATTGAGAATGATAATTCGATCAATATCATTCAAAATGATGATCTACTGACCTAATCGAAAGTTGTCATTAAGATGGACTCGATGTATACTAACCAAGTGTGGACCTTGGTTGATGCGCCTAAGGGTGTGACCCCAATAAGGTGCAAGTGGGTCTTCAAAAAGAAGATCAGAGCAAATGGCCAAGTAGAAACCTACAAAGCTAGGTTAGTGGCGAAAGGTTTCAGTCAAAGGCAAGGAATTGACTATGATAAAACCATCTCACTAGTGGCTATGCTCAAGTCCGTCCAGATTTGTATGCTATAACAGCATATCATGATTACGAGATCTGGCAGATGGATGTCAAGACTGTATTTCTCAATGATAATCTAGAGGAAGAAGTCTATATGACTCAGCCAAAGGAATTTGTCTCAAGTAGGAGTACAAATCAAGTATGCAAGCTAAAGAGATCCATCTATGGGTTAAAGCAGGCTTCGAGGAGCTGAAACATCCGATTTGATATGACAGTCAAAGAGTTTGACTTTATCAAAAATAAAGATGAATCATGTGTGTATAAGAAGATAAGTGGGAGTGTTATTATCTTCTTGGTTCTATATGTCGGTGACATACTGCTCATTGAGAATGATATCCAAATGATGCAATCGGTCAAGACTTAGCTATCGAATAAATTTTTCATGAAAGACTTAAGTGAAGCATCCTATATACTGGATATAAAGATCTATAGAGATAGATCTAAAAGGATGTTAGGCCTATCCCAATCACAGTACATAGATCTCATATTAAAGAGATTTAATATGGAGGCAAGTAAGAGATTACTTGTCTGTAAGTTATGGTATATATCTCTCTAAGAAAATGTATCCTAAGACATCAGAAGATGAAAAAAAGGATGAATAAAATCCCTTATGCTTCGGCTGTGGGATCAATTATGTATGCCATGCTATGTACCAAGCCTGATGTAGCTTATGCTTTGGGCATAGCTGGTAGATTTCAGACCGATCCAAGGAAGGATCATTGGAAAGCAGATGATAGCAAGTCAATATCAGGGTATGTGTTTATCCTAAATGATGGGGCAGTGAATTGGAAGAGTTTCAAGTAGCAGATAGTAGCTGACTCAACTACTGAGCCAGAGTATGTTGCTGCTAGTGAAGCCAATAAGAAAGCTGTCTGGATGAAGAAGTTCATCATGGATTTAGGAGTCGTTCTTAAGAATGAAGGACAAGTGTCACTCTATTGTGATTACACTGGGGTCGTTATTCAAGACCTAGGTCTCATTATAGATCCAAGCACATCCTCAAACGCTTACATCTCGTTAGAGACAAGATGTTGACCTTGAATGAGTAGACAGAAAGAACAATACAGCAGACCCATTCACTAAGGCCATACCACAGCAGCTATATAATTGCCATCTTAATTGTATGAGATACAAAGGTGATTGGCTTTAGTGCAAGTGGGAGATTGAAAGAAGAGTGCCCTATAAGCCAATCGCAAGTGTGTTGCGGTGGGACTTTTCTTTATAATTTTTCAACTCATATAATGATATTTATTATTTCATAATAAAATGAGGTATTGATTCATCATATTAGCTGTATCTTATTATAACTAAGATTATGATGAACCTCAAAGATTAGGACAATAATTTTAGGAGACATGAATGGGTCATGCTAGTGAGACCTAAAATCCTAAAATCTTAATCTTAAATATTTCTGATCGTAGGAGCATTGATTAGGAGATCAATATTTCGGATAAACTGGCACATCCTATGTATGCTCGATGGAGAGGGTGGCAGATCTCACTAGCCACTTGTATGGGATACTAATACAAAGATGTGAGTGCTCAATTGAAAAATGAGTCCACTGAATTGACTCGATGAAAGAGAACATCTAATGGAAGCCTTATTTGCATGTCAAAGATGGTTCTCTAAGTGGAAGTTATGCAAGTGATCCTTAGACCTGAGACCACCATAGAATCTTGTGCACATGAACCCATATTTTTGTTCATACCCAGGCATGGCATTAAAATATGTACGGGGTGTTCTGGATATGATGGAGTGTGTATGAAGGTTGTGAGTAGGTCAATATGGAATAGATCGCTTCTAGTAAGAGGAGATTGCATTCTGTGTATTCTCATTCGTAGATGACTTGAAAAAAAACTTTTGATCAAAAGTAGGAAGGAAATTAGAAAGAGTTTCTAAAGCTTCTTCATTGGAGTCATCATTGGTTAATTGAGAATTGATATGAATATATATTTGAGTTTGATATGATTCCATACTCATTAACATATTCAAGGTGTTGGGATGATCGAAGGATTGTATTGCACAGTAACTTACCACTGAAGGGTATATTTAGTATTTTTATCAAATTTTTGTATCTTCTGGGTAATCATGATACATTGCTAGACGTCAATCTTGACTTGTAGATTTTTGATCGAATTAAAGAGTTTAATTCGAATGTCAATTAGAAAGAGTTCTAATTACTGAAATTGGGTTAACTTGATTGGATCTAAATTAGATCAACTTGCATCCAGACCTACTTCTATCTAGATATAGAACTCAATGGGTCACACACATATAAAAATTGGCCAAGAACCCTTTTGAAAAAGGTTGATTGGAATTTTGGATTCAATCAGGATTTTGATAAGCATGCTAGCACGTATGGAATCCCTAGCACTTTTGGAGATCAATTTGATCTCATACCTTGCTCATTTGCTAGCCTAATTTGATGGGCATTTGAGTCAGGTCAAGCCACCTAGAAGTAGCTAAAAAGAGGCACTGTATCTATTGATTAACGCCAATAACCAAGAGTCCAAGATGAGAAGGACTCTTGGTGCTAATATGCAGAATGCATGCGCGCTTTACTTGTGGCATAGAGAAGGACTAAGAATCTTTCTGTTTTGGGCCTCCAATTTTTATGGTAAGTAGATCAGATGATGAGCCATATACAACACTTTTTAAGGAATGAAAAATCCTTCAAATTTTGCATGAAAAATTTCTGGAAGAATGCTGTGCGTGCGATAGGATTTTCTGGATGCACGAAGGGACATGAAGACTCTTTCTATTTAGGGAGTCTTAAGTGACTTTTTATCTGATATTTTTTTATGATAAGGATCCCTTTTAAGTTCTTATCACATGGTAAAAATTTGAAGAATTATCAGATTAATAAAGGTGGCTTTTCATAACCTTTTTTGGGCGTGCATGTGTGCGACAGGGAGAAGGTGGTCGCGCATCTCTTCGGTGAAGAGTCCTTCTCACACATAAATTCTTATCCAAATAAGGCATCATTTAGTGATGGCCTTTTTATTTGAATAGTGGATTATTTGGCAAAATTTCATGCTAATCTGATGTGTGAAGAGATGCAAAAAGTATCTCGTTCTGGGCATGTGCGCATAAGAAGGCAGGAATCGACGTATCACCCCCTGAAGAGTCCTTCTGTTTAAGGACTCTCAGATAAGTGATACGAGAACTTGATATACCTTTCTAGATAAGGCATGCCTTCTCTGTTCATGCCCCATCTGGTGCTATAAATAGGGGATGGCAGATAGGGTGATAATTCAATTCTTACATCCCCTATCCACTCCCTCTCTCCCTCTCTTACAACTCTAGGTTTTAGCACAAGGCTTGTTCTTTTAAGACAAGCCTAATCCTAATAGCTCTAAGGGTTTAAGAGGTCTAAAAAAAGGTGGTCAAGTCTAGTGGATAGTTCAAAAAGGTTCAGACTCAGGTCTGGAGAAAAATCTGATCGATTGGTGGCCGGTTGAGTTCTAGGGACTAGAACTCTTAAAACAAGGTGAAGAAGGAGCACTGTCCTTGGATTAGCATTATAGGTATTCTTCTGATCTAAATTTATTTTATTGTACTTTGATTGATATAGTCAAAAGTTTCTGGGCATTAGGATTTTTGGTGCATCAAATATTTTTAATAAAAATTTTAAATACCTAATCCTTCTACTGCACCATCGAAACCCTTCAGTTGGCGTGAGCAAAAGGAGGAGTCCTTTTGGCATGATATTTAGATGTGTGTGGTAGTCCTAATCATCCTCCATCTTCTGATGGACATCTCAAAGCATGACATAGAATTTTACTGGATTAAATAGGGTGGAGAAAAATTACAAAGGTAAAGGTCTCTCGTGCACGTGCATTGAAGCATCACATTTCCTCTCATTTCTGAGAGTCTTTCTATAGATCAAACTTGATTAAATTGGAATGCCACCTTTCTGATAATGTTTCATATTTGATCAGCTATTTTGTGGATATTTATCTAGAATTTTTTCAGATCTATCAGAGGGTTAAATGGATGCCAAAACTTATCCTCACATGTGCATGTGCGGTAATCAGCCTTCACGTGAAGGGATGTGAGAATACTTTTTTTTGTGCCTTTTTTGATCTCCTTATTAGGTGATCTCACAATTGAATCCCTTATCTACATGGATTTTTGTGGATTTTTTTGATTTGAGAAGGGATGCGAAAACATCCCTTCTCTGGATGCATGCGCAGGTGAAGGTGCTAATCGATGTATCATTGATAAGAGTCCTTCTGCTTGAAGAAACTCTTATCTCTGATATTCAGATCAAATAAGCCTCTTGGATGAGGTGTGTTCTTCCATTTTAGCACCTTTCTGATGTCTATAAAAAGGCCCAGGTGCTGGGTGTTCGAGGCATTCAGAAAACTTTTCTAATTTCTCTCCATCGCTCTCCCTTCTTTCTTACAACCCATCTTAGTTTTAGAACAAAGCTTTAGAATTAAGACAAAGCCTTATCTGATCCAGAAAAGAGTTATGAAGGTCTTAAGTTTAGAGAAGGTTCTGAGAGGGTCAAGTCAGGTTCTTGGAGAAGCCTGACCGATACAGGACTAATCGAGTTCTAGGGGCTAGAACTCTTGAAGCAAGGTAAAGGAGGAGCACTGTCTTTGGTTCGATTTTTCATGTGGATCATCATTGGAGGGCAGAAACTTGGATGCTTCGTAGAAATTGGATTAGCTCTATAGGTATTCTTCTTATCCAAGTTAATTTATTATACTTTGATTATTATAGTTAAGGATTTTTGGGCATTAGGGTTTTCGGTGCATTAGATATTTTGAATAAAAATTTTAAACACTTAACCCTTTCGCTGCACCACCAGAACCCAAAATGAGCTGCGAATCATCTGACAACAATGTCCTTCGGAAATGTTGGTCTTGATGGCGGTTTGTCATTGGTCTCAGTGGTGACATAAATCCTCAGAACAAATTAATTGCTAACATATTTGCCCCCATTAGCGGGATCCTTTACATAGTCAGATTGTCAGTCCATATTATTTTTGAATCAAAATTTTTCATAATTCATATTTTTTATTTTAATTCAATAAAAAAATACATAATCATATGGTATCGAAATCAATTAATATAATGCATAATTAAATCAGTATGTTCAATTATGCTTCATCATAATAATTCAAAATTAGATATTTTTCATAATAAAATATCATTCATCTTATTCATGCATTATTTCATAAATCATATCAAAAAAATATATTATAATTTATCGATAAATCTATAAAAAGTGAAATATTACTTATCTCATACGTATACCAACAAATCCACATATTCTAGAAGTTTCTTTTCAAAGTCTTCAGTTCATAAATTATATCACAGTATCCCATGATCGAATATTCACAACCCTATATAGGATTAAGTTCAATAATTAGAAAGGGTATGAATAATTAAGAAAGATAGAATTGATGGATGCCCGCATCTAATAATCCAGATTGGTTCGGTCATCTAATTTTATCTGATCAAAATCCAATTAGGACATAGATGGTCCTGAGTTGGACTATCGATCAAATCAGATTTAAAGCAATAGGCTGGGTTCACTAGTTTCATAAATCACGTAGAGAGAGAAATCATAAAGTGGAATAGGCTGACCAGGTGCACTGTCTGATAATTTGACCAATAAGAATCATGGATGATCAAATTTAGAAATATTCGATCTAGCCAAGATGAGCAGTCTGGCAATCACAGATCAGGATTCTTTGTTAGAATCAGATCAGAAACATTAAAGAAAATTTCTTTATTGACTAATCTTTTTATAGAGAGAAATTCATTAAAAGAGAGAAACAATCTAGTGAGAAAAATTTTAGAGAGAGAAGTAGAGAGAGAAAATTTGACTGCCATGAGAGAGAAAGGAGGAATTCAAACTGAGATGGAAGAGAGAGAAACTCTCTCTTTTTTTCTTTTTTCTTTTTTCTTTTTTTTCTCCTTTTCTTTCTCTTTTTTCTTTTTTTTTCTTCTTCATGGAAAACAGAGGACCTATGCATCCTCTTCCCCTTCTTCTTCCATGGAATAGGGGAGCTCTTGCTCCCCTTATTCTCAAGCTAAGATGGCAACCACCTGTTGGGAATAGTGTCCCAAAGCCAATCGTCAGCCTGTTGACGGTTGTACTCTTTCTTGTATTAGTATATGAATTATAAATTAATAAAAATTATTTTAGTATTTTTCATCACAAATTATTTCATCTTCTAATGAACTCCTGTGTTGTGGAAAGTTCTTAGGACTATTTAGACTCGACAAAGGAGGATTTGTCGTTTAGTCCTTAAACCTGTTCACGACCAAATGATACATCAACGTTTATCAAGCATAGGTCGTTGTGTGCCATATGGGTTGGTTGTCCTCTTAACCAAGGAGTGTGGAGACACTGGTATGGCATACAGGTGAGATGTAAGGGTACATCTGCACTGAACATGATGACTCCAGAGCCTTTTCTGCTTTCAAGATTTGCTCCGATGGGATATGGGTATAACTGTCCCTCCGACCTAAGACCGCCACGATGACTTGCAAGCAACTCACTCCACTTAGGCACTGGACTACCTGAATTTTTAATTCAGTGATGGAAGGCTACTGGGTGTAGTCAAGTACTTCACTTGTCAGTGCGTGTGTCAAGATGGGATTGACCACTCTAATTCAGGAGCTGTGTACAGTCGTGTTTCAATTTAGCAAAACCTTGACCAGGGTAGTCCTAGTGAGGAGTCACAGGACTGTTTGAGTTGAGCACGATTCGGATGATCTGATCAGGGTTGACAGTTTAACCCTGAGTCATTCTAAACACAGGGGTCAAAAGGATGAATTATACAGTAACCATATTCACATAAGTTCTGAGTGTTGCGATTGTGACTATTCAACCTATCCGGATATCGGGTACCATTGCTAGATGATCACTTCGATTAGTACAGAAATTGGTTCCTATGCTATCGGCTTAGGATCGAACCTGCGGGGTTACACACATTAGAGGTTCCTATCTGATCTGATGGCTGGTGAAGAGTCCTAAGTATCTGAGATTTTATGATTGAGAATCAGGATTCTCTGATCATGAGTTCCACACATTTTGGGTATCAGGGTCAAAAGTCCCACTGGTTTGGGACTTTTCGATCAGGGTTTCATATCGACGAATTCTGATGCCCGATTGCCCATCGGATTTGGACTTAGTATTTATGAGAGGTTTAATTAGTGATTTGATCACCAAGTAACTCAATTTAATTGAGTAATTATTTTTGGATCAAGTCCAATTGAATTGGATTCAATAGGGTTTGACCCGATTAGGTTAAGTGTTGACCTAATCGCTAAGGTATTTTGGTCCCTGATCTGATCAGGGGTTGGGCTTAGTCAATTCTTGATTTGATTAAGATTCTATTGAGCTTAAATAAGCCTAATTAAGTTGGGTTTAACTTAGTCTAATTATTCTTAACCTATTTTGATTAGGTTGGTTCAATTATGATCAAACCACCTTTTGAATTCAACTCCCTGCGCCACCTCACTTCTCTGCACCCATTTGAATTCATGAGAAGCAACTTCTCATGAATTTTCTCCCATGCAGAAGGCACCCCACACCCACCCTTGTGTGCCAATTATCTGGATAAAAATAAGTTAGTTGGCCATTCAAATTCAAAGGATGTTTGAATTTGAATGGGCAACCAACTAATCCATACGCCACCCACCTTATCTTGTGCGCCCCTTGCTTTACACGAGAAAGATTTTCTCATGTAAACTCTCCATGCACAAAGAAGCCACACCTCCTCTCTTCTCACACCTAGAGTGGATAAGGATGAGTTGGTTTACATTTGAATTCAAATTCGATTTGAATTCAAGTGTGCAACCACTTATCTTTATCCTTTCACGCGGATAAGACACGTCTTGCACTGTTTTAAAAGAGAAAGGGAGGTGGGGCATATGTAGAAATTTTTTGAGAGAGAATAGTGGGCATGAGGAAGCCTTGTGCATGAGTAGGAAGTTCAAAATCTTTCGAGAGAAAATGAAAGAAAAGAAACAAGAGTGGGCACAGGGTTTTTAGTGAGTAACCTAGGGTTTTTGCCTGGGGTTCGGGAAGTGAGAAGGTGAGCTACGAGTGTCGTGAGCCCACCAAACTTCAGAGAGAGCTTCACCAATCTCTTTATCATCTTTGCTAATGATCCAAAGCATTCAAAGAGTCAGCAGACATCGATCGAAGGAGTTCGATCAGCATCGACCGTCGAAAGTGCTCTACAATGAACTAGCATTCATGAGGAGCCGATCAGATCGAGAGCTTTGTGTGGATGATCTGTGGAGGCCAAACACACTGTGTGGCTGTGTTACAATGATCAGACCTTTCAGACAGTGATCAGATTGTAGCGATCAACTACCTGCATGAAGGTAATGTGTTCTGAACACATAACAGTAAATTATTTACTGTAGAAGTTTGAATTTCAAATTCAAATGTATGCTATATATCATATTTTGATCTTAGTGTAGGATAAACATATATTAATTAATTAGATTAATTAATATTTTTTACTGTAAAATTATAATTTTGAAAAAATTTTAAAATTATCGTTTTATCCCTACATTGAAATTCACTTCAAATGGTATCAGAGCAGGTTCTAAAATATGATATACATTTGCATGCATAGATTAAAGTGTAATATAAAAGTTTAAATTTAAAATTTAAAATTTAAAATTTAAAATTTAAAATTCAATTTTTAAAATTTAAAATTTAAAATTTGAAATTTAAAATTTGTTTGAAATTTCAAATTTAAAATTCAAAATTTGAATTTTGAAATTTGAAATTTAAAATTTGGTTGAAATTTTAAATTTAAAATTTGAAATTTAAAATTTTAAATTTAAAATTTAAAATTCAAAATTCAAAATTTAAAATTCAAAAATTAGAAATTTAAAATTTAAAATTTAAAATTTAAAATTCAAATTTTGAAATTGATATATTTAGATATACTTGATCCAAGTAGCAAGTAGTCTAATTAGGTTGATTGCTATGATCGTCCGATCATAAGAGAAAAGAAGGGTTTAAAGGCCCTCTCCTCCCATTCGATGGGATCTTCTATGGCGGTAGGGATGCCGATGCAATTATATCCCATGAAGACGAAGCAGCAAAAGGACTTAAGTATAAAGATTCAATTGTAAAATTTATCATGAATGTGTTAGATTAGATCTAAAAGAATATTCATGATTTATTTTGATTGAGTTATTTTCTGTTATGTAATTAGCAATAGGATTGCCATTTATAAAATGTGCTGATCCATTTGTGAAATAAGTCAACACATTTGGTGAACAGAAAATAAAACCTTTCAAATTTGAAAATTATTTTTGAAATACCAAATCCTGACCCATCAGTCCAAATACTTAATTAAAAGAATTAAGTGTTGTCTAGTTGGTCTAGAATTGTGAATTAAGACCTATGACAATTGCATAAACTTGTGGGTCAATGGGTTAGATGAATTAGATTCATAATTGGGTTAGACCTAAGGTTAGCTTAAAGCAATGGATTAAATTAGAGTAATTGGTCAAATCTAATCAAAAGTTAAATTAGATTAGGTCAAGGATACTCTAGACTCAACTCCAATAGTTATAGTTGAATGGGTCCATGTCTTTAACTAGACCAAGATGGACTTAATTCACGGCTATACGGTGGAATCCTATTTACTAAGTTGATCAAATTAAAACTAATAAACCAGTTGGTGTCTAAGGTAAGTTCGGCAGTCTGACCAGTGGTTTTTAAGTGGGAGCTACTCGCATTGATTCGATCTTTGATGAGTTAATGGTATATCCCTACCACTGATCTCACTTACCTGGCCAACCTGGTGAGTTAGGTTTTGATTAGATCACTTGGTGATTAGGGCTCACCCATGTCATTAGGTAAATCAGTGTGACTAATTTAGGTGCTCCTAATGCCGGCTTTAATTAAATTCTTTTTAATCTGACTTGGTGAAGTCAGTGGGAGGATTAAAATTAGCTAGTTAATTTCTTCTCTTCTATCCTTTAATAAAAATTCTCAAAAATTATTAGGTCCCTAAAAATGATTAAGTTATAGTGATAACTAAGTCATAGCCTCTCATTAAGTGAGTGATAATGAGTCCATTAGTTTAATAATCATTGGAGGCCCAAAGACCTGGTGCTTATTGACTAATGGAATTATCATTCATAGTATGATAATTTGGTTGAGTCTTTCTGATAGTGGTTAGGTTGATCGGCCAAAGTCGGGCCTGATCATTTATTGGTCAGATTCACCAGATCAAGTCATGTTAATGGTTGGACCTAACCCGATCTTTTCAGTGGAGGACAAAGCCTACTGATTAGGTTCTGGGGCAAAATAAATTACTAGAAGTTGTTTAGAGAAACAACTGGTTATGAACCTACCATAGATGCACATGGGTTGACCAACCAAAGTTGGGCTCGTGTGTAGTCTGTGTGGATTCTAGTACCTACTAAGGAATTAAAGTAATTCTTTGAATTGGAGGTTGAGGCTACCAGTTCGTAAAAATATTAGGAGAAACTTTAGACTAAAGTCCAAGTCTTTAGTATTAATAATTTATGTACTAATAAAGGTCTGATTTTTCTTTATGCAGCTATGGCCACTACCCTGTTGCTTCGGTCATTATTAGATAATGATAAGCTCATGGGACCTAATTTCGATAGCTGGTATCGAAAATTAAAAATCATCCTTGAGCATGAGCGGATCCTTTATGTAGTAACAGATCTGGCACATGAAGAGCCAGTCCCGAACGTTAGAGAAATGGTCCGAGATACTTACCAGAAGTGGCTCAATGATCACACCACCGTTCAATGCATAATGCTGGCGGCAATGAATGATGAGTTTAGCCGCAGGTTTGAGAACGCCCAACCACAAAAGATGCTTCAAATATTGAATGACTCCTTTGGCACGCCTAACGATGTTGAAAGGCACAAAACTAGATGTGCCATTTTCAATGCTCGGATGAGGGATGGGACCTCAGTCACCGATCATGTACTGTACATGATCGAAATGATTGAGCACCTAAGTAAACTGGACTTTTCCTTGCACGAGCAGCTCGGTAAGGATGCGATCCTTAATTCTTTGCCCAAGTCCTTCCTCCCCTTTTTTACTCATTTTCGAATGACAAAGCCTGTAGTGAACTACCACAGCTTGTTGAGGTTGCTGCAGAACTTTGAAAAGGACCACCAGCTCCATAAGGAGTCGGTGAATGTTGTGGGAGGGTCTTCTTCTAGTCGTCGACCCTTTAAGAAAGGGAAGAAGAACAAGAAGAAGAATAAGAAGGTGTAGTCGCATGCTGGGACATCTGCACAGGGTCAGATCAAGAAGCGCAACCCTGATCAGAGCCAGGTGGAGTGCTTCTTTTGCAAGAAGCAGGGGCACTAGAAGAGGAACTGTCCTCTATACATTGCCTCCCTGGACCCGAACAGGCCGAAGAAGAAGCAAGGTAATTATATAATAACATCTTGCAACTTTTTCATTTGTGATACTACTGCCTGGGTATTGGATACCAAAAGCCCTTATCATATTTGCAATTCGATGCAGAGTCTGCAGGTCAGTAGGAGATTTGATGAAGGCGAGAGGTTCCTGAACGTTGGAGATGGAAGTAAAGTTCCAGTTCTAGCTTTAGGAATCATGAACCTTGTAATCAACTCTCGTAATGTAATTCTGAGTGAATATCACTATTGTCCAAGTTTTTTATTAAATATTATTTCTGTAGGTCTTTTGGCCATGAACAGTTATCAATTTTTAATAAAAGAAAATGTTTGCAATATCATTTTGAATGGTATTACAATATTTGTTGGACAACTAAATAATGAAATTTACTTACTATCACAGCCTGTTAATGTGGTTCAAACCTCCGATAAATATCCTAGAATAGATAATGTGTCAGAAGTCTACCTTTGGCATGTAGGCTAGGTCATATCAATAAGAACAGGATAAACACGTTGTCTCAAGAAGAAATTTTTGAAGTACATGATTGTGAATCACTTCCAACCTGTAAGTCCTGTCTTCTTAAGAAGATGACCAAGTCACCTTTTACTGAAAAAGGTGAGAGAGCCAATGAACTTTTGGGTCTGGTACATTCTGATGTATGTGGACCCATGAGCTCAAATGCAAGAGGTGGATATTTCAACTTCATAACCTTCACAAATGACCTATCTAGGTATGGGTATGTCTACTTAATGAAGCATAAGTCGGAGTCATTCGAAATGTTCAAACTATTCCGAAATGAGGTAGAAAAATAAACTGGGAAGTATATTAAAACTCTTCGATCTGATCGAGGAGGTGATACCTTTCCAATGATTTTTTGACATATCTTGGAGAGAATGGAATTCTCTCTCAGTGGACTCCTCCTAGAACACCACAGTATAATGGTGTATCAGAAAGGAGGAATCAGACCTTGTTGGACATGGTATGATCCATTATGGGATTTGCTGGTCTGTCGATCTTCCTCTGGAGATATGCACTCGAATCGGCTTGTTACCTTCTAAATAGGATTCCGAGTAAGTTTGTAACCAAAATGCCATATGAGATATGGATAGGACGTAAGCCAATACTCTCGCACCTTAGGGTTTGGGCGTGTCCAGCTTATGTTAAACGTTTAATTACGGACAAGCTTGGACCTAGGTCTGACAAGTATAATTTCATAGGGTACCCAAAAGAGATCAAAGGGTATTATTTCTACCTAACTGATGAGCAAAAGGTGTTTGTCAGCCTTAAGGCAATCTTTTTGGAAAAGGAGTTTCTTGGTGAAGGGACTGTTGCCTCTAAGATCGAACTTGAGGAAGTTTGACAGGTGGAAAAACCAACACAAGTTGCTGAACCTAAACCAGATTTGGTTAGATTAGATCTAGAGCCCATTGTTCCTGCACCCTTAAGGCGGTCTGGTAGAGTACCACGTCAACCGGACAGATACTATAGTTTCTTGGTTCGGGACAGCGATCCTGTCGAACTTGATGAAAACGATAAGGATCCGATCACCTATATGGATGCAATGCAGAGATCTGACTCTGACAAATGGCTAGAGGCCATGAAATCTGAAATGGAGTCCATGAAGGTCAACGATGTGTGGATATTGGTTGACCCACCCGAAGGAGTAAAACCCATAGGGTATAAATGGGTCTTCAAAAGGAAGAGGGGCACAGACGGAAAGGTGAAAACCTGTAAAGCTCGTCTGGTTGACAAGGGATATCGTCAACGTTATAGTATAGACTATGACGAGACATTTTCTCCTGTGGCAATGCTCAAATCCATTCGGATTATGCTTGCGATAGCTGCCCATCTAGACTATGAAATCTCGCAGATGGATGTGAAGACAACTTTCCTAAATGGAGAGCTGGACGAAAAGGTGTATATGATACAATCTGAAAGATTCACATCCGCAGATGAGTCTAAGGTGTGCAGGCTACAGAGGTCCATTTATAGACTTAAGCAGGCATCCCGGAGTTGGAACATACATTTTGATAGGACGATCAAGATGTATGGCTTCGTTAAGAACGGAGAAGAGCCTTGCATTTATAAGTGGGCTAATGATCTAGTAGTGATATTTCTTGTATTGTATGTGGATGACATTCTCTTAATCGGAAATGATGTCCCTGCATTATAGGGAATAAAGATTTGGCTGTCGTCACAGTTCTCCATGAAGGATCTGAGAGAAGCTTCCTACATCCTAGGGATGAGGATCTATAGGGATAGATCTAAAAGATTGCTTGGCTTATTCCTGTCCACGTACATTGATACTATGCTGAAGAGATTCAGCATAGAGAATTCCAAGAAAGACTATCTACCGATAGGCCATGAAATTTCTCTCTCGAAGAGGGATTGTCCGACAACACCTCAAGAGAGAGAGCGTATGGGTAGAATTCCATATGCTTCGGTAGTGGGATCTATCATGTACGCCATGACATGTACACGACCAGATGTGGCATACTCACTAGGGGTAGTGAGTAGATACCAATCTGATCCAGGGGAGAATCACTGGAAGGTTGTTAAAACCATCCTGAAGTATTTAAGAAATACTAAGGACCAGTGGCTTGTTTATGGTGATTCAGACTTGAGACTTATAAGGTTTACAGACTCTAATTTTCAGTCTGATCATGATGACAGCAAGAGTGTGTCGGGATTTATTTTTACCCTTAATGGTGGGGCTATCTGCTGGAAGAGTTCCACGCAGTACACAGTGGCTGATTCAGTTTGCGAGGCAGAGTATGTCGCTGCATCAGATGCTGCTAAAGAAGCGGTGTGGCTGAGAAAATTCATCATCGAGCTCAGAGTAGCACCCTCCTTTGTTGGTCCAGTTCTGCTCTAATATGACAGCTCTGGAGCCATTGCTCAGGCGAAGGAACCAAAGGCACTCCAATGGACGAAGCATATTCTGCACTGCTACCATCTCATTCGAAAAATCATGGATCGAGGTGACGTCGACCTTCAGAAGATCGATAGAAAGGAGAACCTGGCCGACCCATTCACTAAAGCCATTGCGGTGAAGGAGTTCGACGACTTCAAGTCGAAGATGGGTATTAGATACTGCACCAATTGGCTTTAGGTCAAGTGGGAGATTGTTGGGAATAGTGTCCCAAAGCCAATCGTCAGCCTGTTGACGGTTGTGCCCTTTCTTGTATTAGTATATGAATTATAAATTAATAAATATTATTTTGGTATTTTTTATCACAAATTATTTCATCTTCTAATGAACTCCTGTGTTGTGGTGAAGTCCTTAGGACTATTTAGACTCGACAAAGGAGGATTTGTCATTTAATCCTTAAACCTGTTCGCGATCAAATGATACGTTGTTACCAAGGATAATAATGTTTATCAAGCATAGGTCGTTGTGTGCCATATGGGTTGGTTGTCCTCTTAACCAAGGAGTGTGGAGACACTGGTATGGCATATAGGTGAGATGAAGGGTACATCAGCACTGAACATGATCGACGCCGGAGTCTTTTCTGCTATCAAGATTTGCTCTGATGGGATATGGGTATAACTGTCCCTCTGACCTGAGACCGCCATGGTGACTTGCAAGCAACTCATTGTACTTAGGTACTGGACTACCTGAATTTTTAATTCAGTGACGGAAGGCTGCTAGATGTAGTCAAGTACTTGACTTGTCAGTGTGTGTGTCAAGATGGGATTGACCACTCCAGTTCAGGAGCTGTGTATAGTCGTGTTTCAATTTAGCAAAATCTTGGCCAGGGTAGTCCTAGTGAGGAGTCACAGGATTGTTTGAGTTGAGCACGATTCGGATGATCCGATCAGAGTTAACAGTTTAACCCTGAGTCGTCCTAAACACGGGGGTCAAAAGGATGAATTATACAGTAACCATATTCACGTAGATTTTGAGTGTTACGATTGTGACTATTCGAGCTATTCGAATGTCGGGTACCACTGCTAGATGGTCACTTCGATTAATACAGGAATTGGTTCCTGTGCTACCGGCTTAGGATCGAACCTGTGGGGTCACACACATTAGAGGTTCCTATCTAATCTGATAGTTGGTGAAGAGTACTAAATGTCTGAGATTTTATGATCGAGAATCAGGATTCTCTGATCATGAGTTTCACACATTTTGGATACCGGGGTCAAAAGTCCCACTGGTTTGGGACTTTTCGATCAGAGTTTCATATCGATGAATTCTGATGCTCGATTGCCCATCGAATTTGGACTCAGTATTTATGAGAGGTTTAATTAGTGATTTGATTGCTAATTAACTCAATTTGATTGAGTAATTATTTTTGGATCAAGTCCAATTGAATTGGATTCAGTTGGGTTTGACCCGATTAGGTTAAGTGTTGACCTAATCGCTAAGGTGTTTTGGTCCCTGATCTTATCAGGGGTTGGGCTTAGTCAATTTTTGATTTGATAAAGATTTTATTGAGCCTAAATATGCTTAATTAAGTTGAGTTTAACTTAGTCTAATTGTGCTTAACCTATTTTGATTAGGTTGGTTCAATTATGATCAAACCACCTTTTGAATTCAACTCCCTGCGCCACCTCACTTCTCTACGCCCATTTGAATTCACGAGAAGCAATTTCTTATGAATTTTCTCCCACATAGAAGGCATCCCACACCCATCCTTGTGCATCAATTATCTAGATAAAAATAAGTTAGTTGGCCATTCAAATTCAAAGGATGTTTGAATTTGAATGGGCAACCAACTAATCCATGCGCCACCCACCTTATCTTGTGCGCCACTTGCTTTACACGAGAAAGAGTTTCTCGTGTAAACTCTCCATGCACAAAGAAGCCATGCCTCCTCTCTTCTCATGCCCAGAGTGGATAAGGATGAGTTGGTTTGCATTTGAATTCAAATTCGATTTGAATTCAAGTGTGCAACCACTTATCTTTATCCTTTCACGCGGATAAGACATGTCTTGCACTATTTTAAAAGAGAAAGGTAGGTGGGGCGTGCATAGAAATTTTTTGAGAGAGAATAGTGGGTGTGAGGAAGCCTTGTGCATGAGTAGGAAGTTCAAAAACTTTCAAGAGAAAAAGAAAGAAAAGAAACAAGAGTGGGCGCAGGATTTTCAGTGTGTAACCTAGGGTTTTTGCCTGGGGTTCGGAAAGTGAGAAGGTGAGCTACGAGTGTTGTGAGCCCACCAAACTATAGAGAGAGCTTCATCAACATCTCTATCATCTTTGCTGATGATCCAGAGTATTTGAGGAGTCGGCAGATATCGATCGAAGGAGTTCGATCAGCATCGACCGTCGAAAAGGCTCTACAACAAACTAGCATTCATGAGGAGCCGATCAGATCGAAAGCTTCGTGTGGTTGATCCATGGAGGCTAGACACATTATATGGCTGCATTGCATTGATTAGACCTTTCAGACGGTGATCAGATTATAGCGATCGACTACCTGCACCAAGGTAATGTGTTCTGAACACATAACAGTAAATTATTTACTGTAGAAGTTTGCATTTCAAATTCAAATGCATGCTATATATCATATTTAGATCCTAGTGTAGGGTAAACACATGTTAGTTAATTAGATTAATTAATATTTTTTATTATAAAATTATAATTTTGAAAAAGTTTTAAAATTATCATTTTACCCCTGCACTGAAATTTACTTCAAATGGTATCAGAGCAGGTTCTAAAATATGATATACATTTGCATGCATAGATTAAGGTGTAATCTAAAAGTTTAAATTTGAAATTTAAAATTTAAAATTTAAAATTTAAAATTTAAAATTTGAAATTTATTTGAAGTTTCAAATTTGAAATTCAAAATTTGAAATTTGAAATTTAAAATTTAAAATTTGAAATTTGGTTGAAATTTCAAATTTGAAATTTGAAATTTGAAATTTGAAAGTTGAAATTCAAAATTCAAAATTTAAAATTCAAAAATTAGAAATTTAAAATTCAAATTTTATTTGAAATTTTAAATTTAAAATTTGAAATTTAAAATTTGAAATTTAAAATTTAAATTTTGAAATTGGTATATTTAGATATACTTGATCCAAGTAGCAAGTAGTCTAATTGGGTTGGTTGCCATGGTCGTTCGGTCATAGGAGAAAAGAAGGGTTTAAAGGCCCTCTCCTTCCATTCGATGGGATCTCCTATGGCGGTAGGGATGCCGATGCAATTATATCCCATGAAGACGAAGAAGCAAAAGGACTTAATTGTAAAGGTTCAATTATAAAATTTATCATGAATATGTTAAATTAGATCTAAAGAAATATTTATGATTTATTTTGATTGAGTTATTTTTTGTTGTGTAATTAGCAATAGGATTGCTGTTTATAAAATGTGCTGATCCATTTGTGAAATAAGTCAATACATTTGGTGAACAGAAAATAAAACTTTTCAAATTTAAAAATTATTTTTGAAATACCAAACCCTGACCCATCAGTCTAAATACTTAATTAAAAGAATTAAGTGTTGTCTAGTTGGTCTAGAATTGTGAATTAAGACCTATGACAATTGCATAAACTTGTGGGTCAATGGGTTAGATGAATTAGATCCATAATTGGGTTAGACCTAAGGTTAGCTTAAAAAAATAGACTAAATTAGAGTAATTGGTCAAATCTAATCAAAAGTTGAATTAGATTAGGTCAAGGATACTCTAGACTCAACTCCAATAGTTGTAGTTGAATGGGTCCATGTCTTTAACTAGACCAAGATGGACTTAATTCATGGCTACGTGGTGGAACCCTATTTATTAAGTTGATCAAAATAAAACTAATAAATCGATTGGTGTCTAAGATAAGTTCGGCAATCTGACCAGTGATTTTTAAGTGGGAGCTACTCGCATTGATTCGATCTCTGACGAGTTAATAGCATATCTCCACCACTGATCTCACTTACCTGGCCAACCTGGTGAGTTAGGTTTTGATTAGATCACTTGATGATTAGGGCTCACCCATGTCATTAGGTAAATCAGTGTGACTGATTTAGGTGCTCCTAATGCAGGCTTTAATTAAATCTTTTTTAATCTGACTTGGTGAAGTCAGTGGGAGGATTAAAATTAGTTGGTTAATTTCTTCTCTTCTATCCTTTAATAAAAATCCTCAAAAATTATTAGGTCCCTAAAAATGATTAAGTTATAGTGATAACTAAGTCATAGCCTCCCATTAAGTGAGTGATAATAAGTCCATTAGTTTAATAATCATTGGAGACCCAAAGGCCTGGTGCTTATTGACTAATAAAATTATCATTCATAGTATGATAATTTGGTTGAGTCTTTCTGATGGTGGTTAGGTTGGCCAGCCAGTCGGGCCTGATCATTTATTGATCAGATTCACCAAATCAAGTCATGTTAATGGTTGGACCAAACCAGATCTTTTCAGTGGAGGCCAAAGCCTACTGATTAGGTTCTGGGGTAAAATAAATTACTAGAAGTTATTTAGAGAAATAACTGGCTATGAACCTACCCATAGATGCACATGGGTTGACCAACCAAAATTGGGCTCGTGTGTAGTCTGTGTGGATTCTAGTACCCACTAAGAAATTAAAATAATTCTTCGAATTGGAGATTAAGGCTATCAGTTCGTAAAAATACTGGGAGAAACTTTAGACTAAAGTCCGAGTCTTTAGTATTAATAATTTATGTACTAATATGAAAGGAATATGCCCTATAAGCCAATCAAGATGTATAAATTGAAGGATATTCTTTTTATCTCCTGACAACTCATGTACTGATGTTTTAAATAAATAAAGGCATTTAGTTCATCATATGCTGCATCTTTTTTTATTATTATTATTATGATGAACCCCATAAATTAGGACTATAGTTTTAAGATTATGATGCGATCATACCAGTGAGACCTAAAACCTTAAAACCCTAATTTTAAAGCCTATTGATTAGGTTCTGGGGCAAAATAAATTACTAGAAGTTGTTTAGAGAAACAACTGATTATGAACCTACCCATAGATGCACATGGGTTGACCAACCAAAGTTAGGCTCGTGTGTAGTCTGTGTGGATTCTAGTACCCACTAAGAAATTAAAGTAATTCCTCGAATTGGAGGTTGAGGCTACCAGTTCGTAAAAATACTAGGAGAAACTATAGACTAAAGTCCAAATCTTTAGTATTAATAATTTATATACTAATATGAAAGGAATATGCCCTATAAGCCAATCAAGATGTATAAATTGAAGGATATTCTTTTTATCTCCTGACAACTCATGTACTGATGTTTTAAATAAATAAAGACATTTAGTTCATCATATGCTGCATCGTATTTTTTTTTATTATTATTATGATGAACCCCATAAATTAGGGCTATGGTTTTAGGATTATGATACGATCATACCAGTGAGACCTAAAACCTTAAAATCCTAATTTTAAATATTCCTAGTCGATGGAACATTGAGTAAGGGATCAATATTTTCGATAAGACTGGTACATCCTGTGTATGCTCAGTTAAGAGGGTAATTGATCTCACAATTACTTGTGTATGACACTAATATAAGGATGTAAGTGTTCATTAGAGAATGAATTCACTGAATTGATTCAATTAAAGAACATCTGATGGAGTCTTACCTACATGTCAATAAATTTTTCTCATAGTGGGAATTGTGCATGTAAATATTTTGACCTGAGACTGCCATAGAACCTTATAAGCATGAATCCATATTTTGGATCATATTCATTCATGATTTAATCATGTACGCGGTATTCTGGATATGATGGATTGCTTATGAAGGTTATGAGTAGGTCAATATGGAAACGATCACTCCTAGTAAGAGGAGATCGCATCCTATCTGCTTCAATCAAATAATGATTCAGGAAGACTTTGATCAGAGCATTATGAAAAATTAGAAATAATTTTTAATATTTCATAAATCAAATCATTATTATTTGATCGAGAGAAATGTGAATATAAAATTGAATTTGACATTTTTCCATACCCAAACTTATATTAGGGATGCAGGATGATCGTAAGATCAAGTTGCACGATAATTTTCCACTGAAGGGTATTTTTGGTATTTCCACTAAAATTCTATATCTTCTAGGTAGACATGATACGTTGCTAGACGTCAATCATGTCTTGTGAGTTTGATCAAATTAAAGAGTTTAATTCGATCATTAATTAAAAGCTGTTCTAATTGATCAAAATGGTTCAGCTTGATTTGACCTAAATCGGCTGGGTTGTGTTCTAACTAAATTAGACTAAATTATATCTGGACTCACTGCTAGCTAGATGTGGAACCCAATGGGTCACACACAAAGGGAATTGATCATGGGTTTAATTTGATTAAACCATGTTTGCAAGTTGAACATGCTAGCACATGTTGCAAACCCTAGCATTTAGATTCGAATCGAATTCAAATCGGGTTCCAATTTGGACTAATTTAGAACCAATTTGAGCCAAATTGGATTTGGTTTTGAAGTAGGTTTGAAGTGTTTTAATTGGGCTTGCTGTTGGGTGCCAAAAACTAGGGAACCACATGCCTAAGAGTCTCTCTCTTGGCGTGTGGATTTGAATCCATGCGCATGAGCCACATGACGCATGGATGGAGTTGGCGCCACCTTTAGATAAGGTCTTTCCTATTTTTTCTCCATAATTTTTATTCTATGAATGATTTTCAGATGACTTAAAAGGCACCTAAGAGTCCTTCTAAGTATTAAACTCCTCATAGAAAAATTAGGAGAAGTGGTAAGAATTTAAATCCATGCGCATGTGTCACATGGCGCATGGATGGGAGATGACGCCCCTTAACTTGGTCTTTCCTATTTTTCTCCGTGACTTTTATTCTACGAATATTTTTCAGATATCTTAGGAGGCACCTAAGAGTCCTTTTGAGTATTAAACTCATCGTAGAAGAATTAAGAGAAGAGATAAGGATTAAATCCATGCACCACCCCTTGGAAGCGCCCCTTTGAAATTTCAAATGGGGAGATAAGTTTTAACTTATCCACGCCCCTTAATCTCTTGCACCATTCTTCAAGTTGGCACCCTCTATCTTGGCCATTGGATGGGCTTCCTTCCAGATCCAAAGGCATGGGTTGATGGCACCAATAAGAGAAGCTTTGTGACTTCTCATGTGAACACCGTAAGTTAAGATCGAAGAGTCCTTCTGAAATAAGGCGCCTCTTTAACCCAACTTTGATGTACACATGGCATTTTATAATTTATGGGGCATGAGAAATAGAAAGGAGGCATGAGATAAAGTGTGAGAGGGCATGAGATGTTTTGGTTTGCACCCCTACGTGCAATATAAATAGGGGTGCACGCCGAGGAGTCTCGGTGATTCAGAATTCTTCCTTCTTTCTTACAAGAGGCTTTTCTTGTCCAATTTTCTTTATTCTTTCTCTCTAGCCTAGATAAGATCCTGATAAAGGATAAAAAATCTTTCAAAAAGCTTAGAAAATTAGAATAAAAAATTAAGGAGACAAGAAGCAAGAAAGGAAGGCAAGAAAAGATCCAACAGTGTGACAGCAAAGCCAAGAAAGGAGGTTCTGCCCAAATTGCATTTAAATTTTGATAAATCAGAATTTAATTATAGAGTATATTTAAATAAGTGCTAGTGGGTTGATCGAGTCCCTGTGTGGATCAACGTTGGAGGGTGAACACATGAGCACCTGGTGGAAACCCAAACGGATTGCTGCCGGCAACTAAGCACAAATTAGGGTCTAGTGATAAGAGGTATGTTTCTATATCTTTTATTTGATATTAATGCATATTATATGGTTTAATTTCTGATAAGGTGATCTTGGAGTTAGGTTTTGGTTTTTATGATTTCATAATAATTGCTTTGAAATCCATGCTTCCGCCATTGTCACAAAACCTTTCAGTGGTATCAGAGCAACCTTGTTAGAATTAAATCATATGATGATATGCTAATGATTTAATGACAATATTATAAATATGATATGATCATTATTTATGTTTTAATATGATATTAATATGATGAGATCATATTCATTATTTCATAATTAAATCATAATGTATATAATTATGGAATGTTGCTCTGTCATATTGAATTGTGTTCACTATGATGCTATATGATGAGATCATATTCATTATTTCATAATTAAATTATGATGTATATAATTATGGAATGTTGCTCTGTCATATTGAATTATATTCACTATGATGCTAATTTCTTTTATTCATGTATTTATTATGATATAAAAATTAAATATGCATTGAGACCTGAAAAGCCCTCTGTAAAATCATATTAAGTTGTAGTGTAATTAACCAATAGCAGAACCAGTCTATGATGTCTAATTGATCAATCAGTGTCTAGAAAAGTGGTTCATGATTAGTAAAGAGAATGTGGTTTCTAATTGGTTCCGTTGTCTGATCTGGCTAAAATTTATTGGTGTCTAAGGAAAGCAATGAGGGGACCCCCACCTCTCTTCCACTTACCTGGCTGATTAGATTAATTTAATTCTTGGCTGGGATGCTTGGTGTTATATTCACTACATTATGGCCTTCCTTCATGCTAGGACATTATTATATCACGAACCATATTAGGTTTGTTGTGTAACCACAAGACCAATTATGGAAACTGACATAATATTGTTCTAGTGCATCGAGATGCTTACAGCAATTTTTGAGTATAATGCTTTGTTGTGTAACCATAAAAGCATTTATATTCTATTTCGATTGTATTAAAATGAAGGATCCTACTTAACTAAAATATTATGGTCTGTTGTGTAAACATAAGGCTATTAATATTTTAGAGGCCAGGATTTTTATTGAGAATTGCATGAGATGGAATTGGAAAGAGTTTCCTATCTTTAAACTTATAAAAGGTTTGTTGTGAAACCACAAGATCTTTTATAAGGAATTAGGGTCTCGATCCCACTAAGAAAATCAATCAGGGTTTTCTCGAACATCATACTAGAGGGTTATGATGTCTGATAAAAATAATAGGAGACACAATAAAATTAAAGTCCTAATTTAATTGTGTATATCATCTTGAGTTGTTCGCTTATGTAATGTTCTTTATTATGTAGATTAATGGCTTCTTCACTTTCACTTCGCTCCATTTTGGATACAAATAAATTGACTGGTACCAACTATGTGGACTGGTTGAGAAATCTTAAAATAGTACTTAGTCAAGAGAAGCTTTCTTACATTCTCGATACCCCTGACATTGAGCCAGTTGGGGAGGATGCCACAGAGGAAGAAAAAACCACATATAGGATGTGGCAAAATGATTCTTTAATTGTCAAGTGTATCATACTTGCCTCTATGACAAATGAGTTACTGAGGCAGCATGATATCATGGACACTCATTCCATATTGCTCAATTTAAAAGAGCTTTATGGAGAACAGAGTAGGACTGCAAGATATGAGATATCTAAGCAGTTATTCCGTGTCAGAATGACAGAGGGGTCATCCGTACAAAATCATATTTTGATGGTTATTGACCTGATCACTCGATTAGGTCAATTAGGTTTTGTTATAGATAAGGAGTTGAGTCAGGATCTAATCCTGCAATCACTCCCAGAATCATTTTCTTAGTTTGTCGTGAACTATCACATGAACAAACTGAATTCTTCCTTGCCTAAACTGTTAAATATGCTCAAGACAGCAGAAAGCCATATCAAAAAGGATAAGGCTCCTCTTCTTCTTGTGGATGGGATCTCCAAGAAGAAGGCAGGCAAAAAGGGTTCTAAAAGGAGGATGAACCCTAAAGGTGGTATAAATAAGAGAAAGAAGGGAAAGAAGACCTTCGGACAGTCGACCTGTTTTCATTGCGGCAAGGCAGGTCATTGGAAAAGGAATTGCAAGGCTTATTTTGCAACAGTGAAGACTGGTGCAAATAATGCACCAAAAGGTATGTATGAGATACATACAATATTATCATTGAATTCTTTCATTTCATACTCATGGGTATTGGATACTGCCTGTGGTTTTCATATCTGCAAATCATTGCAGGGGCTACAGAAAATTAAAAGTTTGAGGAAGGGAGACTTCGAGCTCTATAGTGCTGGAGGAGATTCTATCCAAGCAGAAGCTGTAGGGACATATATCTTGAAGTTTCCTTCTGGAAAGATCTTAGAGCTAACAAATTGTTATTACATGCCTAAGATCATTAGAAATATTGTATCTGTACCCTTGTTGATAAAACAAGGATATCAAATATCTGTAACGAGCAATGGTTGCTCGATTAATTTTTCTAATGAAATAATTTGTCATGGCATTTTTGACAATGGTTTGTTGACTCTATGCTTGAATGATAATATTTTTCATGTTGATGAAAATAGTAAACGTAAGAGAGATAATGTAAATAATACCTTACATTGGCATTATCGACTTGGTCATATTAGTGAGACTAGGATTAACAAGTTGTACAAAGAAAAGTTCTTTGATTCTTATGATTGTGAATCATTAGAAACTTGTGAATCATGTCTCATGGATAAAATGACCAAGACTTCATTTAGTGGACATGGAGATAGGACAAACGAGTTGTTAGAACTTGTACATACAGATGTATGTGGCCCTATGACAACTCAAGCCAGAGGTGGATACTCATATTTTATTACATTTACAGATGATTTATCTAGGTTTGGATATGTGTATCTTATGAAACATAAATTCGAAGCCTTTGATAAATTCAAAGAGTATCAAAGCATGGTCGAAAAACAAACTAGAAAAGGTATAAAAATCCTTCGATCTGATCGAGGAGGAGAATACTTGTCCAATGAATTTTTAGACCATCTTAAGGCAAAGAGAATTATCTCTGAATGGACACCTCCTTATATGCCACAATTAAATGGTGTAGCCGAAAGGAGAAATCGTACCTTATTAGATATGGTACGATCCATGATGTGCTTCACTGAATTGCCTACTTCCTTCTGGGGTTATGCTTTAGAGACCGCAATAATTATCTTGAATAGAGTACCTTCTAAATCTGTATCTAGCACTCCATATGAAATATGGAGAGGTAAGAAGCCCAATCTTAAATATTTTAAGATGTAGGGATGTTCAGCATATGTCAAAAGAAATTTTGGACATAAGCTAGATGCTAGAGCAGATAAATATTTATTTGTAGGATATCCTAAGGATAGTATAAGATATCTATTCTACCATCCTACTGAACAAAAGATATTTGTAAGTAGGCATACCACTTTCATGGAAAAAGAATTTATCCTAGAAAGAGGCAGTGGGAGAAATATTGAAATTAATGAAGTTCAAAAAAAATAAATAGATATTTCTCAACCAAATATTCACATAAATAAGGAAGAACCAGAACACATAACTCCTATCCGTAGGTCAGATAGGGTACGATATGTACCTATAAGATATGGGTTCATTATTAAGAATAATGAAGCCCAAGTCATTGAGAATGATGAACCTTTGACCTATACGGAAGCTGTCATGAGTAAGGATTCAGACAAATGGTAGGATACCATGAAATTCGAGATGGACTCCATGTACACCAACAAAGTATGAACTTTGGTTGATGTACCAGAAGGGGTAAACCCTATTGGGTGCAAATGGGTCTATAAGAAAAAGATTGGAGCAGATGGTCAAATAGAAACCTATAAAGCTAGATTGGTAGCTAAAGGTTTCAGGTAAAGACAGGGTATTGATTATGATGAAACTTTTTTCACCTATTGCCATGCTCAAATCTATTCAGATAATGCTTGCAATAGTAGCATACTATGATTATGAAATATGGCAAATGGATGTGAAGACCGCCTTCTTAAATTATTTTCTAGAAGAGGAGGTCTACATGTCACAGCCAGAGGGTTTTGTCTCAAATGACAGACCAAATCTAGTATGCAGGCTTAAGAAATCCATTTATGGATTAAAGTAAGCCTCAAGGAGTTGGAACATCCGCTTTGATGTAACAGTCAAAGAGTTTGGTTTCATCAAAAATGTGGATAAACCTTGTGTGTATAAGAAGACTAGTGGGAGTGCCCTAGTTTTCTTGATTCTGTATGTAGATGACATACTCCTTATTGAGAATGATATTCCAATATTACAAACAGTCAAATTATGGCTATCCAATAAATTTTTCATGAAAGACTTTGGGGAAGCATCCTATATACTTGATATAAAGATCTATAGAGATAGATCTAAAAGGATGCTAGGCTTATCCCAGTCTAGGTACATTGACTTAATACTGAAAAGATTCAGTATGAATGAAAGTAAAAGAGGTTACTTACCCATGAGTCAAGGCATACATCTTTCTAAGAAGATGTCTCCTAAGACAACTGAAGAGAGAAATAGAATGAGTTCTATTCCTTATGCTTCGGCTGTAGGATCAATAATGTATGCTATGTTATGTACCAGGCCTGATGTAGCCTATGCCTTAGACATAGCCAGTAGATTTCAGGCTGATCCAGGAGAGGATCATTGGAAGGCTGTGAAAAATATTCTAAAGTACTTAAGAAGGACTAAGGATATTTTTCTTATATATGGTGGATCTGATCTTAAACTAGAAGGATATTCTGATTCTAGTTTTCAATCAGACCCAGATGATAGCAAATCCATTTTAGGGTATGTCTTTACTTTGAATGGTGGAGCAGTGAGTTGGAAAAGTTCTAAGCAGTAAACAGTAGCTGACTCAACCATAGAGGCAGAATACATAGCTGCAAGTGAAGCCACCAAAGAAGCTGTCTGGATGAAGAAGTTCATCACTGAATTGGGCGTTGTTCCTAAGATTGAGAACCCAGTACCACTTTATTGTGATAATACTGGAGCAGTTGCTCAAGCAAAGGAACTCAGATCTCACCATAAATCCAAGCATATTTTGAGACGCTTCCATCTCGTTCGTGAAATAATTGAAAGACAAGATGTCATTATTGAACGAGTAGACACAAAGAACAACATACTGGATCCGTTCACTAAAGCTTTACTACAGCAGCAGTTCGATCGCCACCTCGATAGTATGGGGTTGAAATATAAGAGAGATTGGCTTTAGTGCCAGTGGGAGATTGAAAGGAATATGCCCTATAAGCCAATCAAGATGTATAAATTGAAGGATATTCTTTTTGTCTCCTGACAACTCATGTACTGATGTTTTAAATAAATAAAGGCATTTAGTTCATCATATGCTACATCTTTTTTTTTTTATTTATTATTATGATGAACCCCATAAATTAGGACTATGGTTTTAGGGTTATGATGCGATCATACCAGTGAGACCTAAAACCTTAAAACCCTAATTTTAAATATTCCTAGTCGATGGAACATTGAGTAGGGGATCAATATTTTTGGTAAGACTGGTACATCCTGTGTATGCTCAGTTAAGAGGGTAATTGATCTCACAATTTCTTGTATATGACACTAATATAAGGATGTAAGTGTTCATTAGAGAATGAATTCACTGAATTGATCCAATTAAAGAACATCTGATGGAGTCTTATCTACATGTCAACAAATTTTTCTTATAGTGGGAATTGTGCATGTAAATCTTTTGACCTGAGACTGTCATAGAACCTTATAAGCATGAATCCATATTTTGGATCATACTCATTCATGATTTAATCATGTACGGGGTGTTCTGGATATAATGGATTGCTTATGAAGGTTGTGAGTAGGTCAATATGGAAACGATCACTCCTAGTAAGAAGAGATCGCATCCTATCTGCTTCAATCAAATAATGATTCAGAAAGACTTTGATCAGAGTATTATGAAAAATTAGAAATAATTTTTAATATTTCATAAATTGAATCATTATTATTTGATCGAGAGAAATATGAAAATAAAATTGGGTTTGACATTTTTTCATACCCAAACTTATATTAGGGATGCAGGATGATCGTAAGATCAAGTTGCACGGTAATTTTTCACTGAAGGGTATTTTTGGTATTTTCATCAAAATTCTATATCTTTCAGGTAGACATGATACGTTGCTAGACGTCAATCATGTCTTGTGAGTTTGATCAAATTAAAGAGTTTAATTCGATCATTAATTAAAAGCTGTTCTAATTGATCAAAATGGTTCAGCTTGATTTGACCTAAATCGGCTGGGTTGTGTTCTAACCAAATTAGACTAAATTACATCTGGACTCACTGTTGGCTAGATATGGAACCCAATGGGTCACACACAAAGAGAATTGATCATGGGTTTAATTTGATTAAACCATGTTTGCAAGTTGAACATGCTAGCACATGTTACAAACCCTAGCATTTAGATTCGAATCGAATTCAAATCGGGTTCCAATTTGGGCTAATTTAGAACCAATTTGAGCCAAATTGGATTTGGTCTTGAAGTGAGTTCAAAGTGTTTTAATTGAGCTTGCTGTTGGGTGCTAAAAACCAGGGAACCACATGCCTAAGAGTCTCTCTCTTGGCGTGTGGATTTGAATCCATGCGCATGAGCCACATGGCGCATGGATGGAGTTGGCGCCACCTTTAGATAAGGTCTTTCCTATTTTTTCTCCGTAACTTTTATTCTACGAATGATTTTTAGATGACTTAGGAGGCACCTAAGAGTCCTTCTAAGTATTAAACTCCTCGTAGAAAAATTAGGAGAAGTGGTAAGAATTTAAATCCATGCGCATGTGTCACATGGCGCATGGATGGGAGATGACGCCCCTTAACTTGGTCTTTCCTATTTTTCTCCGTGACTTTTATTCTACGAATGTTTTTCATATGTCTTAGGAGGCGCCTAAGAGTCCTTCTGAGTATTAAACTCATCGTAAAAGAATTAAGAGAAGAGATAAGGATTAAATCCATGCGCCACCCCTTGGAAGCGCCCCTTTGAAATTTCAAATGGGGAGATAAGTTTTAACTTATCCACGCCCCTTAATCTCTTGCGCCATTCTTCAAGTTGGCACCCTCTATCTTGGCCATTGGATGGGCTTCCTTCCAGATCCAAACGCATGGGTTGATGGCGCCAATAAGAGAAGCTTTGTGACTTCTCATGTGAACACCGTAAGTTAAGATCGAAGAGTCCTTCTGAAATAAGGTGCCTCTTCAACCCAACTTTGATGTACACATGGCATTTTATAATTTATGGGGCATGAGAAATAGAAAGGAGGTGTGAGATAAAGTGTGAGAGGGTGTGAGATGTTTTGGTTTGCACCCCTACGTGCAATATAAATAGGGGTGCATGCCGAGGAGTCTCGGTGATTCCGAATTCTTCCTTCTTTCTTACAAGAGGCTTTTCTTGTCCAATTTTCTTTATTCTTTCTCTCTAGCCTAGATAAGATCCTGATAAAGGACAAAAAATCTTTTAAAATATTTAGAGAATTGGAATAAAAAATTAAGGAGACAAGAAGCAAGAAAGGAAGGCAAAAAAAGATCCAACAGTGTGACAGCAAAGCCAAGAAAGGAGGTTCTGCCCAAATTGCATTTAAATTCTGATAAATCAGAATTTAATTGCAGAGTATATTTAAATAGGTGCTAGTGGGTTGATCGAGTCCCTGTGTGGATCAACATTGGAGGGTGAACATGTGGGCACCTGGTGGAAACCCAAACGGATTGCTGCCGGCAACTAAGCACAAATTGGGATCTAGCGATAAGAGGTATGTTTCTATATCTTTTATTTGATATTAATGCATATTATATGGTTTAATTTTTGTTAAGGTGATCTTGGAGTTAGGTTTTATTTTTTATGATTTCATAATAATTGCTTTGAAATCCGTGCTTCCGCCATTGTCACAAAACCTTTCATAATAAATGTCTGGTTTTTCTTCATGCAGCTATGGCCACTACCCTATTGCTTCGGTCATTATTAGATAATGACAAGCTCATGGGACCTAATTTTGATAGCTGGTATCGAAAATTAAAAATCATCCTTGAGCATGAGCAGATCCTTTATGTAATAACGGATCCGGTACCTGAAGAGCTAGCCCCGAATGCTAGAGGGACGGTCCGAGATACTTACCAGAAGTGGCTCAATGATCGTACCACCATTCGGTGCATAATGCTGGCGACAATGAATGATGAGTTCAGCCGCAGGTTTGAGAACGTCCAGCCGCAGGAGATGCTTCAAATGTTGAATGACTCCTTTGGCACGCTTGACGATATTGAAAGGTACAAAATTAATTATGCCATTTTCAATGCTCGGATGAGGGATGGGGCCTCAGTCACCGATCATGTACTGTACATGATCGAAATGATTGAGTGCCTAAGTAAACTGGGCTTTTCTTTGCACGAGCAGCTCGGTAAGGATGCGATCCTTAATTCTTTGCTCAAGTCCTTCCTCCCCTTCCTTACTCATTTTTGAATGACAAAGCCTGCAGTGAACTACCATGGCTTGTTGGGGTTGCTGCAGAACTTTGAGAAGGACCACCAGCTCCATAAGGAGTCGGTGAATGTTGTGGGAGGGTCTTCTACTAGTCATCGATCCTTTAAGAAAGGGAAGAAGAACAAGAAGAAGAAGAATAAGAAGGTGCAGTCGCATGCTGGGACGTCTGCACAGGGTCAGACCAAGAAGCGCAAGCCCGACCAGAGCCAGGCGGAGTGCTTCTTTTGCAAGAAGCAGGGGCACTGGAAGAGGAACTGTCCTCTATACATTGCCTCCCTAGACCCGAACAGGCCGAAGAAGAAGCAAGGTAATTATATGATAACACCTTGTAACTTTTTTATTTGTATTGGATACCGGAAGCCCTTATCATATTTGCAATTCGATGCAGGGTCTGCAGGTCAGTAGGAGATTTGATGAAGGTGAGAGGTTCCTAAACGTTAGAGATGGAAGCAAAGTTTCAGTTCTAGCTTTAGGAATCATGAACCTTGTAATCAACTCTCATAATGTAATTCTGAGTGAATGTCACTATTATCCAAGTTTTTTATTAAATATTATTTCTGTAGGCCTTTTGGCCATGAACAGTTATCGATTTTTAATAAAAGAAAATGTTTGCAATATCATTTTGAATAGTGTTACAATGATTGTTGGACAACTAAATAATGGAATTTACTTACTATCACAGCCTGTTAATGTAGTTCAAACCTTCGGTAAATGTCCTAGAATAGATAATGTGTCAGAAGTCTACCTTTGGCACTGTAGGCTAGGTCATATCAATAAGAACAGGATAAACATGTTGGCTCAAGAAGGAATTTTTGAAGTACGTGATTGTGAATCACTTCCAACCTATGAGTCCTGTCTTCTTGGAAAGATGATCAAGTCACCTTTTACTGGAAAAGGTGAGAGAGCCAGTGAACTCTTGGGTCTGGTATATTCTGATGTATGTGGACCCATGAGCTCAAATACAAGAAGTGGATATTTCTACTTCATAATCTTCACAGACGACCTATCTAGGTATGGGTATATCTACTTAATGAAGCATAAGTCGGAGTCATTTGAAATATTCAAACTATTCCAAAATGAGGTAGAAAAATAAACTGGAAAGTGTATTAAAACTCTTCGATCTGATCGAGGAGGTGAATACCTTTCCAATGATTTTTTGACATATCTTGGGGAGAATAAAGTTCTCTCTTAGTGGACTCCTTTTGGAACACCACAGCATAATGGTGTGTCTGAAAGGAGGAATCGGACCTTGTTGGATATGGTTTGATCCATGATGGGGTTTGCTGGTCTGCCGATCTCCCTCCGGGGATATGCGCTCAAATCGGCTTGTTACCTTCTAAATAGGGTTTCGAGTAAGCCTATAACCAAAACGCCATATGAGATATGGATAGGATGTAAGCCAGTACTCTCGCACCTTAGGGTTTGGGGGTGTCCAGCTTATGTTAAACATTTAATTACGGACAAGCTTGGACCTAGGTCTGACAAGTGTAATTTCATAGGGTATCCAAAAGAGACCAAAGGATATTATTTCTACCTAGCTGATGAGCAAAAGGTGTTTGTCAGCTTTAAGGCAATCTTTTTGGAAAAGGAGTTCCTTGGTGAAGGGACTGTTGCCTCTAAGGTCGAACTTGAGGAAGTTTGGCAGGTGAAAAAACTGACACAAGTTGCTGAACCTGAATTGGATTTGGTTAGATCAGATCCGGAGCCCATTGTTCCTGCATCCTTAAGGCGGTCTGGTAGAGTACAATATCAACCGGACAGATACTATGATTTCTTGGTCCGAAATGACAATCCTGTCGAACATGATGAAAACGATGAGTATCCGATCACCTACATGGATGCAATGCAGAGACCTGACTCTGAGAAATAGCTAGAGGCCATGAAATCTGAAATGAAGTCCATGAAGGTCAATGATGTGTGGACATTGGTTGACCCACCCAAAGGAGTAAAATCCATAGGGTGTAAGTGGGTCTTCAAGAGGAAGAGGGGCGCAGACGGAAAGATGGAAACCTATAAAGCCCATCTGGTTGTCAAGGGATATCGTCAACGTTATGGTATAGACTATGACGAGATATTTTCTCCTGTGGCAATGCTCAAATCCATTCGGATTATGCTTGTGATAGCTGCCCATTTGGACTATGAAATCTAACAGATGGATGTGAAGACAGCTTTCCTAAATGGAGAGCTAGACGAAGAGGTGTATATGATACAACCTGAAGGATTCACATCCACAGATGAGTCTAAGGTGTGCAGGCTACAGAGGTCTATTTATGGACTTAAGCAGGCATCCCAGAGTTGGAACATATGTTTTGATAGGACGATCAAGACGTATGGCTTCGTTAAGAATGGAGAGGAGCCTTGCACTTATAAGTGGGCTAATGGTCTAGTAGTGGTATTTTTTGTATTGTATGTGGATGACATTCTCTTAATCGAGAATGATGTCCCTGCATTACAAGGAATAAAGATTTGGCTGTCGTCACAGTTCTCTATGAAGGATCTGGGAGAAGCTTCCTACATCCTAGGGATGAGGATCTATAGGGATAGATATAAAATGTTGCTTGACTTATCTCAGTCCACGTACGTTGATACTATGCTGAAGAGGTTCAGCATGGAGAATTCCAAGAAAGGCTATCTACCGATAGGCCATGAAATTTCTCTCTCGAAGAGGGATTGTCCGATAACACCTCAAGAGAAAGAGCGTATGGGTAGAATTTCATATGCTTCGGTAGTGGGATCTATCATGTACGCCATGACATGTACACTACCAGATGTGGCATACTCACTAGGGGTAGTGAGTAGATACCAATCTGATCCAGGGGAGAATCACTGAAAGGTTGTTAAAACCATCCTGAAGTATTTAAGAAATACTAAGGACCAGTGGCTTGTTTATGGTGAATCAGACTTGAGACTTATAGGGTTTACAGACTCTAGTTTTCAGTCTGATCATGATGATAGCAAGAGTGTGTCGGAATTTATTTTTACCCTTAATGATGGGGCTATCTGCTGGAAGAGTTCCACGCAGTACACAGTGGCTGATTCAGTTTGCGAGGCAGAGTATGTCGCTGCATCAGATGCTGCCAAAGAAACGGTGTGGCTGAGAAAATTCATCACCGAGCTCGGAGTAGCACCCTCCCTTGTTGGTCCAGTTCTGCTCTAATATGACAGCTCTGGAGCCATTGCTCAGGCGAAGGAACCAAAGGCACACCAGTGGACGAAGCATATTCTGCGCTGTTACCATCTCATCCGAAAAATCGTGGATCGAGGTGACGTCGATCTTCAAAAGATCGACAGAAAGGAGAACCTGACTGACCCATTCACTAAAGCCATTGCGGTGAAAGAGTTCGATGACTTCAAGTCGAAGATGGGTATTAGATACTGCACCGATTGGCTTTAGGTCAAGTGGGAGATTGTTGGGAATACTGTCCCAAAGCCAATCGTTAGCCTGTTGACGGTTGTGCTCTTTCTTGTATTAGTATATGAATTATAAATTAATAAAAGTTATTTTGATATTTTTCATCATAAATTATTTCATCTTCTAATGAACTCTTGTGTTGTGGTGAAGTCCTTAGGATTATTTAGACTCGACAAAGGAGGATTTGTTGTTTAGTCCTTAAACCTGTTCGCAACCAAATGATACGTTGTTACCAAGGACAACAATATTTATTAAGTATAGGTCGTTGTGTGCCATATGGGTTGGTTGTCCTCTTAACCAAGGAGTATGGAGATATTGGTATGGCATACAGGTGAGATGTAAGGGTACATCTACACTGAACATGACCGACTCCGGAGCCTTTTCTGCTATGAAGATTTACTCTGATAGGATATGGGTATAACTATCCCTCCGACCTGAGACCGCTATGGTGACTTGCAAGCAACTCACTGCACTTAAGCACTGGACTACCTGAATTTTTTATTCAGTGATGAAAGGCTTCTGGGTGTAGTCAAGTACTTGACTTGTCAGTACATGTGTCAAGATGGGATTGACCACTCCAGTTCAGGAGTTGTGTACAGTCGTGTTTTAATTTAGCAAAATCTTGGTCAGGGTAGTCCTAGTGAGGAGTCACAGAACTGTTTGAGTTTAGCACGATTCGGATGATCTGATCAGGGTTGACAGTTTAACCCTGAGTCATCCTAAATACAGGGGTCAAAAGGATGAATTATATAGTAACCATATTCATGTAGGTTTTGAGTGTTGCAATTACGACTATTCGACCTATCCGGACGTCGGATACCATTGCTAGATGGTCACTTCGATTAGTACAGAAATTGGTTCCTGTGCTACCGGCTTAGGATCGAACCTACGGGGTCACACACATTAGAGGTTCTTATCTAATCTGATGGCTGGTGAAGAGTCCTAAGTGTCTGGGATTCTGTGATCGAGAATCAGGATTCTCTGATCACGAGTTCCACACATTTTGGATATCGAGGTCAAAAGTCCCACTGGTTTGGGACTTTTCGATCAGGGTTTCATATCGATGAATTCTGATATCCGATTGCCCTTCGGATTTGGACTCAGTATTTATGAGAGGTTTAATTAGTGATTTGATTGCTAATTAACTTAATTTGATGGAGTAATTATTTTTGGATCAAGTCCAATTGAATTGGATTCAGTTGGGTTTGACCCGATTAGGTTAAGTGTTGACCTAATCGCTAAGGTGTTTTGGTCCCTGGTCTGATCAGGGGTTGGACTTAATCAATTTCTGATTTGATTAAGATTTTATTGAGCCTAAATAAGCCTAATTAAGTTGAGTTTAACTTAGTCTAATTGTGCTTAACCTATTTTGATTAGGTTGGTTCAATTATGATCAAACCACCTTTTGAATTCAGCTCCCTACGCCACCTCACTTCTCTGTGCCCATTTGAATTCATGAGAAGCAACTTCTCATGAATTTTTTTCCACACAGAAGGCATCCCACGTCCACCCTTGTGCACCAATTATCTGGATAAAAATAAGTTAGTTGGCCATTCAAATTCAAAGGATGTTTGAATTTGAATGGGCAACCAACTAATCCATGCGCCACCCACCTTATCTTGTGCACCCCTTGCTTTACACGAGAAAGAGTTTCTCATGTAAACTCTCCACGCACAAAGAAGCCATTTCTCCTCTCTTCTCATGTCCAGAGTGGATAAGGATGAGTTGGTTTGCATTTGAATTCAAATTCGATTTGAATTCAAGTGTGCAACCACTTATCTTTATCCTTTCATGCGGATAAGACACGTCTTGCACTATTTTAAAAGAGAAAGGGAGGTGGGGCGTGCGTAGAAATTTTTTGAGAGAGAATAGTGGGCATGAGGAAGCCTTGTGCATGAGTAGGAAGTTCAAAAACTTCTGAGAGAAAAAGAAAGAAAAGAAACAGGAGTGGGTGCAGGGTTTTCAGTGAGTAACCTAGGGTTTTTGCCTGAGGTTCGGAAAGTGAGAAGGTGAGCTACGAGTGTCGTGAGCCCACCAAACTTCAGGGAGAGCTTCATCAACCTCTCTATCATCTTTGCTGACGATCCAGAACATCCGAGGAGTCGGCAGACATCGATCGAAGGAGTTCGATCAGCATCGGCCGTCGAAAGGGCTCTACAACGAACTAGCATTCGTGAGAAGCCGATCAGACCGAGAGCTTCGTGTGGATGATCCACGGAGGTCAGATACACTGTGTGACTGCATTACAATGATCAGACCTTCTAGACGGTGATCAGATTGCAGCGATCGACTACCTACATAAGGTAATATGTTCTGAACACATAACAGTAAACTATTTATTGTAGAAGTTTGAATTTTAAATTTAAATGCATGCTATATATCATATTTAGATCCTAGTGTAGGATAAACATATGTTAATTAATTAGATTAATTAATATTTTTTGCTATAAAATTATAATTTTGAAAAAAATTTATAATTATCGTTTTACCCCTGCACTGAAATTCACTTCACCACCCCCTACCGGCGACCCTTAAAGCTGGAGGCGCAGTCCCCAGCGATGACCATGATAGAGTTTGGTGACCAGCGGTAGCTTATGATGACGAAAATCAAGAGAGGAACAAAAAAAAGTAATTCGAAACTAGATTTTTTTAAAAATATTTTTAGCTACAAAATCAGTAGAAATCCCAGCTTAAAATCTATAAAAGATGAAGGGAAGATGATTAAAATGATTTACCTGATTCTTTGGATGGGATTTGATCTGGTTCTTGACAGCCAAAATAAAAATAATTTATCAAAAAATAGGAAGAAAAAAGGCGAAAAATAAAGAGGATTAATTGGTGATTTTTGATGAGGGAAATCTATGGGATGAAGGCCTTTAAATAGGTCTCTATGGGAAATAAACAAAGTTTGATTTTAACTCAGATTTTTGAGTATTTTTGGTCTCCTAATCGGAAGAGAATTTCTTTGGGAGTTCTCTACGTTTTTCCCCTGTTCCCGTGTAAACCATCTACCCAGCACGTATAGAACATGTGCTGGCCCTTAACAATTTTTTTTTCTCATTGAATGTTTGCTTTACGATCTGTACCATTGTTTTAGGTTTGGGACTTGATTTGGAATGGGGTATTACAGAATCATTCTAATCAATCAAAATAAGTTTCGATGATATTGTGATGGGGATCACAGTATATCTCACTATCAGATAGAATAGAACTTATGGGGTCATACATAAAAGAGATTTTTGTCCAATCAAATGGTTGATTAGCGATTATGAATTGCTATTAGATCTAATCGTTTATATGACTGATGATTAATCCAGTGCAAGAGTTATAATAAAGCAATTTGCTAAAAGTTAGTGAGTTGTAGGATGATTAATTAGTAATTGAATTGTTAATTGGCTCAATTTAGTTAAGCAATGGAGTTTGGATCAAGTCTAATTAAATTAGATTCAAGTTGAATTGATTTAGATTTGATTAGATTAAGTCTGATTGAGTTATTAGATAACCCAATTGCAAAAGAGATTAATTTTTGATTTGATCAAAACTTGGATTCCTAATTAGATTAAAAAATTATTTAGTCTTGGGTGCATCTAAATTTTAAATTAGTTAGGATTTAATTAAACATTTAAGAGAGTTTCCAGTTTGATTGGGACTCTCTTTCTCTCCCTAGTGCCAACCACCCCATATCATGCCAAAAAGGAGGAACGTCCCACCTCATTATTTGCATGAAATATTTCACACCCAAACCCTTCATGCGCCCCCTTATCTCATGCTAATCCCTTCCTCAGATAAAGATAAGGAAATGTTTGAAATTTGATTTGATTCCTTATTAGGATGAGATTTGATCTCATCCAAATTCTCTTTGATGCCACCTACTAAAAAAGGCTCTTTTTGTGTGGCAAAATAAACGAGATTCATCATGAGAAACTTAATTTCACTATGAAAGAAATCTGATGGGCGTGAGGAAAATAAGGGGGTGGTGGTCTTTTTTCTGGGCAAGAAAAAATTAGAGGAGAGGGTCTCCTCTCAGGCATTAGGTCTTCCTAGAGTTTTTTAGGGTTTCTTCCTTTTATATGGTGTGTGATTTTGGGAAGAGAAAAAAGAAAAGAGAAAGGGTTCTTTAGCTTTTAATCTTCTCTTCATTTTCCTCCGGTTCCTCTTCAGAGATCTGAGAGAATCTGAGAAATCTGAAGAAGATATCAGAATCAACCATCAAGAAGCGACTTCTACAAGGAAGCTAGTACCTCAGTAAAATCAAGAGCCTTTGATCGGATCGAGGACTTCGTGTGGATATCCGTAGAGGCTGGATATGTGTACGGCTCTGCAGAAATCTTATTGGATTATCACGATCATCAGCAGTAAAAATTATCACCTCGTGCAAAGATATGAAGATCGAATCTTCAGATTTTTAATTTTAATTAAATTTAATTTTAATTTCAGTATCTTAAAATCGTGTGATCGATCCTGTTGCATGTAGATTAAATTTACTTCATATGTGTTAGATAGATTAAATTATTTAATCTAAATTAAATTTTATTTCATACATATTCTGATTTTTATATATATGTTCGCAGATATACGACATCTTTCATTGTCAATAGAGAATCTTGAATGTTTTTTTTTGAATCAAATTGACCGTGTTTTAAAAAAAATTAACATTTCTACCTTTGAAGAGTATTATAGCAATTTTTGAAAAAAAAATCATAAAATTTGATATAAAAAATATTTATTTATTTATTTTATATAATTTTTATATTTTTAAAAATTTAGAAGTAAAAATTTTTGACTATCATTCCTTCCAAAAGGAAGTTTTCATCACTCCTCTTGTTGCTTAAAAAATAAATAAAACATATATTTTATCATCGGGGATTTGAAAATTACAAAAATAGTATTTTGTTACTAATTTTTTTAAAAAAATTGGCAACGATGTGCAAGGCCAGAAGATTTTGTTTTACTTTTTAACAACACCATGTTGCGAATCGTCAGGTCCGGGCAGTAGCCCTAGGCGGTACGTGGCACGCGGACGTCCCATTACAACTCCCGCCAAAGCCCCACTCTCTCTGCTCCTCAGCCGGTGGCGGCCGAAGCGGCGGAAGCAAAGTCCGGAGGAAGCCATGCACCCGTCGGCCTCCATCGAAGCGCGGGTCCGCAATCCCTCCGATTCTCAGGAACAGCGCCACCTCGACTCCTGCTCCCTCAACGACTCCCGTAGCTCCCCTGGCCTCCTCTTCTCTCCCTCCTCCCCCTCGCCCGCCGGCGGCGCCGCTCCCTTGCCCCCGGCCGACGCCCCCATTGTCATTTGCTCTCTCCCGGACACCCCCTCCTCCGCCACCCCTGCCGTCGCCGGCGCCGCTGACATCAGCCATCTAAGGTTATTGCTTCCCGAGGCCGGGGCAGAGGGGAAATCTCCAGTGACCACCGGAGCACATCAACCATCTCCCAAATCTCCCTCACTGGCCCTCGTCGGAAAAGTTCACCCCGGCGGCCGCCTGGTTTTGCGGTCATCATCCAACCGCTGGAAGAAGAAATGCAGGGCTTCGAGGTGGCAATTGAGACGCAGGCAGATCAAATCGCCAGCTACTCCTCGCGAATCGCCGGCAAAAGGACATGGGGGTTTAGCTGGAGAGGGTGGATCAGGCAATGATCTTTTCAAGAAGTACCGGTATCAGCCGGGGGAGGCCTCCAAGAGCACTACTAGAGACCCCGGTGCTTCCGTAGAGGTTGTTCCAGGCCCGATAGATCCGTCGGCTTTGACCCAAAATCCATCATCATCAGAAGGGAGAGCATCGAAGCCAGCAGACCGAGAAGGCGATATGCAGTCGAAGTGCCGGTGTCAGCCGCAGGAGGTCCATGAGAGCACCACTGGAAGCCTCAAAGCTGCTTCTAGCGTTGTTCCAGGGCCGAGAAAGTCTCCAGTTTTGATACACAATCCGCCACTGGAGGTGGGGGAAGCGAGCTCGACTTCTGTTTCTTGTGGCCAAAACCCACCATCGCCCTCTGTCCCTAGTCCTGCTGTAGCATCTTTGGTCACGGATCCCCAGATCAGTATTCTGGATATCATTAAGATGCTGTCGAAAGAGCCCGACATGAAATATGCTGGCGCAGATTTATTGGAAACCATGGAGATGAAAGGCATGGAGATCCCTCCGCCCCCGTGGTGGCGATCCGGAGGCTACGATGGTTGGTAAGATTTTTTGTTATAAATATAAATTTTGGATCCAGTGATAATTAAACGTGTATTTTGATGTAATAAAAGGAAGGAACTAAATTCTTCTCTATTTTTGCTTCAACAGCAACATAACATATCTGAGTAAACAGTATTTCGTAGTGAATTAGAGTTGGATTTTCAACAGATTTTTGTATCTCCTAATTTTCAGATTTTCTTTTGCTCTCATATTTTTGCGGCATGAGTTCTTTGAACTAATGTTTTTATTGAAAGGGGATACTATTTTGACTGATGTGTTCCAGTTTAATATATTGTTCAAAAAGAGAGATCTATATGTAAATTGAAAAAAATTTATGTTGCAACCTTTTGAATAAAAATATCAATTATGCTGTCGCAAATTTAATAGTTTAATAATATATGAATTTTTTGTGAATAATGATTATTGTTGTTGGAAGCTGACCAACAATAATAGATATCAGATAGGATTTATATGATGCTGATGAATATAGATAGGAGATTTATTGTGCTCCTCTCCTAGTGGATGATATATTTCTCTCCATTTGCAATAGGATATTTTTCAGTAGTGTCTAGAGCAGCGATCTTGCAGCTGTTGTCTGCTACTGTGGTAATATAATCAAGTCAAAGTAGATTATCATATAGTAGAAATGGTATTACAAGTTATTTTTTGAATAATTATAATTCATGATTTATATATATGTTTTTATTCTGACTTCTTAGTTTTTGTTTAGTAGTATGTGCCTACTTTTAATGATGGATGCAGAGTTGATCCCTGTTATAGTTACATCAAATAATTGAGAGACAAGAAATTAAAACTTCAGCTAGTAAATACCTTATACGAAGCGCTCTTGATTCCCATTGTTAATGACATTATTTATGTGCCATGGTGTCATCCTTTAGAGATCCTTAGTCTATATTTCGACAGTGGACATAGATGCGCTTGCAAGGGATCTGAAATGATATATCATAGGTCCCTTGACTTTCATCAGAACCTGAAATGATACCCCTAAAGAGAAAATGAGGGGAAGATGCAAAGCATTGTTGGCTTTAGGATATTCCATTGATCAAAATATATTTTTTAAACCTAGCTTATTAAGTCTTGGAATTTCATTTTTATCATGCCAATATTCTTAGTATTGCTTTCATGATATTGGTTGTTTGTCCTAAAGAAGTTTCCTATTTATCAATTTCAATCTAGTCAAGCTTGAGATTTTTATAGTTGTGTTAAGGTTGTTTTTAAGATCTTATGCTGATTAATATTTGGGAAGATGAGGTATCTGTTTTTTTCTTTTTTTTTTTTTTTTTGGGAAAAGATTTAGAGAAATCATGAAAATTATCAACAATAAAATCATCTCTTAATAGTGATAATTACACCTCCTATTGTCAGAATACTAGTATTCCATCAAATCTTAGCCCATCTTTTGGAGATTTTTGCAAACCAAAATTTGCAGGTCAACTAGTGAGGTGAGTAACTACATCTCATTGTTGTTTTTCAAGTTTCAACTTCTAGATCAGTGGTGAACTGTTTCACATTCTCCAACATCTTCCTCAGAAAAGGACACTGCAAGATCATGTAGGAAAATTAAATATTTCAAAGAGCGATCCATGTTGGCCTCCTGCTTTTTCAGTGGTATCCGTCCTCCTTCAAGAGAGGAAAAGAACTGGTGGATGCGCTTAGTATGGGAGAAAGGTCTTGAATTAATGAGTTCTTTTGGGTTTTCTTAAGGTTTGGATACCAAAGATTCTTTCTTTTCGTTAGCATCCAGCATAACTAATTAACCTTATATGAGTGATGAAGAAGAGGTTATGAAAAACAAAGCTACGCCACTATAATCTTCAAAATCGTATTCTCTCTCTTTTCAAGATACTAAAGACTGGATCCCACCCACCATGGATGTTTTTCACATGGGGTGTTGCAGCCTATCTCCAGTGAGATAGTCGGCTAGGAGTCGAGCTATTGCGTCTTGGTGTCGAATGACAGAAAACCTGCAAAATAAGTTCACTTGCTGAAAATTATCCGATGGGAGATCCTCCGATGGTTAAATTAGCCAGAGAAAGGGAACAACCAGAGAGTCAAAATAAGAGCTCAAAATAGCAGAGACTAGCTTAACTTGATCTTGCATTGCATACCTGATCCTCTATTGCATATCGGTACTTATAGAATTAGGAAAGCCATTATTATGCAACTCCCGTCTTTGGATATTCGGAACATGGGAGTTATGGTATTTAGTGGGCGATTACCTCATTAACTTACGTTAAGATCGAATAATGGGCCGTTCGTGGGCGATTATTGTGCTCTATATTCACATGTAGTTAATGCTCATATCGAATAACCATCGTCAATTTAAGTAGTCGGTATGGCACTGAGGAAATAGTCGACTATATATCGAATATCACTACTTAGTTGTAGGTTGCATGTTAAACCAAGTCGATTAAATACCGACTTGGTTAAGTCTGTCGCCCTTAATCGGTCAAGTATCGTTGATCTTAGTCGATCGAATGCTAACCTGTCGAACTAAGTCGGGTTGAACCAAAGCAGAGTGGTCTGTGCAGAAATGAGAAGGAACCAATTGTAGTGCACTTAGTCGATTAGGAGGGGAGAAGAAAGGCTAGTCGGTTAGGCGATGAGTATCTATCCTAACAGAGGGAATCCAAGCTCAATATGTTGTGAGTTCCTTCTTGCCTGTACATTGTGGTATTTTTCTTGACACACAGGTTTATATTTTACCGTTCATCATATCCGCCATCCTAAATAATCTGTTCCTCATTAGCTATAGTTTCATATCTCTACTTCTAAATAAAGTTGAATAGGATACCAATTGTATTTCCATTTCATCTGCCTTTTTGTTTCTAAAAATAGTTGAATTTGAGGCCCTCTCTGAAAAAATAATTTCATCTTCTTCTAAATGATCCTTAATTAGTCTGAACTGATGAATTTTTTGTTTCCTAAGCATATTTCTCTGGTGGAAAGTTTGGCTTGCAAAATTATGGATCTTGGATTTTAGCAAATACATAAACCAAAAGCTATCATATGCTCAAGACATCTGAAGGACTTCTGTAAGCAAATGTTGTCAAGCACTTACCAAACCTAGTTTCAGCAAATATGTGAAATTTACTATGATTACTTTCCCTAGTCATGTTCCCTATTAAAATTGGCATTGATCAGCTCCTTTTCATCCTTCTTTTTTGATCTTTTCTTCCTTATGGCTGTTGTATTAATGCATGCCTCCTTTCCCAATATACATCATAATTCTTCTTGTATTGGTGTACATCTACAAATCCTAAGGTATCTCAACACTTCAATTTATAATTTCTCAAGTGTCTTAAGACTCCACGATTTACTTGATTGCTTATCACATGTTTAAACGTTCTTATCTTAGAAACCATAAAATGCTCTAAGATTTCTTTGTTATCATTTTTTTGCTGTTATTTCTTAATATTTTGTTTTTATGTTTCAACAAATTGACTGAGTGGGGCTTCAAATTTGGCGTCCGGTGATATTTGTGATTCATTCTTTAAGAGTTTTCTTTGTTGGTATTGTTTTACTGAAACAGACTGTTGATTTTGAATGGAACTATCAAGTGCAAAATCAGTTACATACTGCCAAATATTGAGGATGTTTGGTCAGGACATCACCTCCACAGAATCTTTTCGATATCACGCAGCTGAAAGAAGAGTGCCCTATAAGCCAATCGCAAGTATTGCGATAAGACTTTTCTTTGTGATTTTTCAACTTATGTAATGACATTTATTATTTAAAGTATTGATTCATCATATTAGTTGCATCTTATTATATCTAAGATTACGATGAACCTCAAAGATTAGGGCAATGATTTTAGGATACATGAATGGATCATGCTAGTGAGACATAAAATCCTAAAATTCTAATCTTAAATATTTTTGATCATAGGAGTATTGAGTCGGAGATTAATATTCTGGATAGACTGGTACATCCTATGTATGCTCGATGGAGAGGATGACAGATCTCATAGTCACTTGTGTGGGACACTAATATAAGGATGTGGGTGCTCATTTGGGAAATGAGTCAACTGAATTGACTCGATGAAAGAGAACATCTTATGGAAGCCTTACTTGCATGTCAAAAATGATTCTCTAAGTGGGAGTTGTGCAAGTGATCCTTAGACCTGAGACCACCATAGAATCTTGTGCACATGAACCCATACTTTGGTTCATACCCAGGCATAGCATTAAGATATGTACGGGATATTTTGGACATAGTGGAGTATGTATGGAGGTTGTGAGTAGGTCAATATGAAATCGATCACTCCTAGTAAGAGGGGATTGCATCCTGTGTATTCTCAATCCTAGATGACTAAGAAAAAATCTTTTGGCCAAAAGCAAGAAGGAGATTAGAAAGAGTTTCTAATGCTTTTTTATCAGAGTCATCATTGGTTAATTGAGAATCGATATGAATATGTATTTAAGTTTGACATGGTTCCATACTCATGAATATATTCAGGATGTAGGGATGATCGAAGGATTGAATTGCACGGTAACTTGCCACTGAAGGGTATATTTGATATTTTCATCAAATTTCATATCTTCTGGGTAGTCATGATATATTGCTAGACGTCAATCTTGACTTGTAAGTTTTTGATCGAATTAAAGAGTTTAATTCGATCGCCAATTAGAAAGAATTCTAATTGTTGAGCTCAGGTTAGCTCAATTAGACCTTAATCGATTAGATTAGAATCTAATCAAATTTGATCAACATGCATCCGGACCTACTGCCGGTTAGATATGGAATCCAATGGGTCACACACATATGAAAATTGGCCAAGGATCCTTTTGAAAAAGGTTGATCGGAATTTTGGATTCAATCAGGATTTCAGTAAGCATGCTAGCACATATAGAAACCCTTGCTCTTTTGGAGATCAATTTGATCTCATCCCTTGTTAATTAGCTAGCCCAATTTTATAGGTATTTGGGTCAGATCATGCCATCTGGAAGCAGCTAAAACTGGGGTGCCACATCCCATGTTAACGCCAATTATGAAGAGTCTAAGTTGTGGAGGACTCTTGGCGCAAAATAGGTTTTGTGCATGCATGTTAGCGTGGGTAGAAGGAGGAGTCCTTCTAGCATAGGATTAAGATGTGTGTGGTAACCCACATCATCCTCTATCCTCTGATGCACATCTCAAAGTATGAGATGTATTTTTTTTGGCTTTTTTGGGGTGGAGAAAAATTAGAAAAAGAAGGATGTCTGGCGCATGTGCAGAAGCGTCGCACTCTCTATGATTTGGAGAGTCCTTATCTTGATCAAATACTTTCTGTTGATGCAGAATTCTGTCGAAGTCAGAGAAGCTGGAGCTGGGATGACCGCGGCCATCGTCGGGACCTGCAAAGAAAGTCTAAATCGGAGTTGGGGGTACTCCGACAAGACCCTCCGACGCTCAAGTCAGTACTCTGCTTCAATAGAAATGGAGTGCTCGAGCGAAAATTTTGGCAGAGTTTCGAGATAGAATTACCAGCTTAGAGAAGAATGTATCTGAGGATCCTTATTTATAGACGGAGGGTGTAACTGACCGACAGCGACGTTTGTAACTGTCTAGTAGTGGACCGCTCAGAGTCGCATGGAGTTTGTTACGGAGAGTAGTGGCGTCAGGGGTCGTTCAGGGCCACGTGGAGCTTGTTGTGGAGAGTGGAGTGGTATCCGTTGTCGGGATTTGCCAGAGAGGGGTGGAGCTGCATGGAATCCGTTGCAGAAAGTGGAGCAGGATGGCGGCTCTTGTTGTGGCTTGTCAGAGAGTGGTGAAACTGCGTAGAATCTGTTGCAGCGAGTGGAGTAAGATAGTGGCCCTTGTTGTGGCTTGCCAGAGAGTTTGGATCCGTCGGCTGAAGCTCAGCTGGGATGCTTGATGGAGCAGAATGGCTCTTTACATCGTCGTTTTAGGAGAGGCTCGGATGTTCTGAGGTCGCTGACGAATCTACTATTGTCGGATGCTTCGGGTGCTGATCTTTCAAGCGGGAGTCACCTGCTGTAGGAGCTCAGATGGAGATTTTTCTATTGACGAAGTCTGGAGAAGTCTGATCGCTAGGAAAGTCCGTCTGGGACTTATCTGATGTGGAAGCTCATCTGAAGATCGTCCGTCAGAAAAGTCCGATTTTATGGGGAGTCTGGTAGGAGGTTGGCCGGCGATGGACTTCGGATAGCGCTGGGAAGGCTCGGCAGACATCGAAGGCGATCGGCTATCGCAGGGACCCAGTTGCTGGAGCTCGTCCGGAATCCATTCGCTGGAGAAGTTCGGACGGGCTTCGGCTCTCGCGAGAGGTCGAAAGGGGGGGCGTTTATTGTAGGAGCTCGGGCGAGGACTAGTTGTCGTGGAAGCTCGGAGTAGTGTCCCACTGTAGAAGTTCGTCCAGAGCCCACTCGCTACGGAGTAGCTCGACTGGAGTGTACCTGTAACAGAAGTTCGGAAGAAATTTGCTTACAGAAGATATCTGTGGTAGACAGTCCGCTGTAGGAGTTCGGAGTAGACCGTTCGTAGCAGAAGTTCGGCTCTCGCGGGAGCTCGATTAGGATCCGGGAGGCGGTCGATCGCCGTAGAAACTTGGGTGGAGTCTGGTTACTGTAGAAATCTCGTTGTCGGGGAAGCTCGGATGCTGACGAAGCCCGGAAGAAGTTCAGAGTAGGGTCATCCGTGGCCGGAAGAAGTCCAGGAGAGACTCGGGGAATGGTTGGCTGCTGTAGGAGGTCGACTGACAGTGGGGCCCTGAGGGCCTTTGGGGTGGCCCAGTGGATGAATGCAGAAGTTCATTGTTGAAGAAGTCCGAATGGTTGAGGAAGTTTGGAGAGGTGCCACATGCAAGGTCGGGAGCCGAAAGAGCCCCAAAGGATCGGTCTTTTTCAAATTTCGGTCGGAGGGGGGTATTTTATACCCAACACCAGTCCTCCTACTTTCGAGTTTCGGTTCCGAATGAAGTACAGAGAAATTCTCACGATCGAAGCTGCTCTCCTCGATTTCTGCACTCGACGGTTGCCAGGTATTTTGACGTTCGGCACGCTGGTACTGGAGCCTTTTCGGAAAAGATTTCTTCTTTTTGAAATTTCCGCCGGAGCGTGGCTCTAGGTATGGTGTAATAATGACTCTGTCAGCTGCCAGCCGTTTCCAACAGTCTATCGAGATAAGTGGGACACGCGGCGAGTGCAGACCGGCTAGAGGAGATCCGCAATCATTATTGCGCCGGATCCCGGGGTCTATTTAAACATGTTCTCCTCCTTCAGGGGTTCCACCTTGCTCGAGAGAATCCCTCGGTTCCCCTCTTCTTCCCTGAGAGCTCTAGCTTCCTCTAGCATCCTTTCCGGCCTTAGGCATCCTTCGGGTCGACCTCCATCATCCTTGCCATCTCCCTGCACTCCTGGGGTCAATCTAGGTCAGTCCCGGAACTTCCTGACATTTTTCCGTCTTTTTTCTTCGTATTCTGTTCTTTCTTTTTGTCTTCTTGCATTAATTTGAGTCGTGGTGCTCTTGTCCTCCAACGACAGTGTCCTGCCGAAGTTCTTCCCCTGTCAGAGGGTATTCCCTTGAAGTCGATGATACGAGACCTCCAAAGGAAAGTTCATCAGTTGACAAGAAAATCCAAGAAGCTGGAAAACGAACTTCACCGGCTGAAGGAGAGCCATTCAGAGGCCACCGCGGAGGCTACTCGCTTTCGGGACCTCCACAAGAAAAGTTTTATGGAATACACCAAAAGGAAAGCTGATTTCATTACGGAGCTTGAGGAACTCCGAAAATATGCTAGCGACCGGTCTTGGACTCAGGCTTCCAAGATCAGCTCCCTTAAAGTCGAGCTGGCGGCCACACGGGAGAAGATCGGCCGGCAGGAAGGGAGCTCGTCCCGGCTCACAGTCTAGACTGACCGTGACCAAGACTGGTCGAAGAGGTTCTTCGACCTTCAAAAACAGCTGCAGGACGTCGAGGCGACTTACGACGCCTATCGAGTCGGCTAGAGCAGACAAGTAGAGGACTACCGAAGGAGGCTCCAGACGGCGACTGACAAAGTTGCCCGCCTTGAGAGGCGGCTGTCCGAGAGAGTTCAGCCTGTCCCTGCACAAGGTTCTGACGAGCTTTGCTCCTTGAGGGGGACTATGGCGGAACTGTCTGTAGCCCTTGGGCGGGAGGAAGCCAAATTACGGTGGCTGAAAGTTCTGCTGGTCCACGAGCAGCAGGCAGTCAAGGATGCTGAGGCGGAGTCTGAGGTCTTGAGGAGGAGTCTTCGAGAGTCAGAGGACGAGCGCCGGTGATTCCACCGGATGTTCCAAGATATATTGCTGAAAAAGATGGAACTAGAAGAGGAAGTCGAAAATTTAAGGTAATCCATAGCAAGGGCCGGAACCGAGAGCTCGAAGTCGGAAGAAACTGGGCTTCCTTAGAGCCTCTTTTTTTTCTTTCTTTTTTTTTTGTTTTTTGGCCTTTAAGGCTTTGTAACGTGTACTTCATCAATAAAATGAAAATGAAATTATCTATTACCTTATCCATTCTGGTATTGAATGGTTGCTTACCAAACTCCATTTGTCTTCCGTCTTGTTGGGCATCGACGTAGTTTGTAATCCCTCATCGGTTCTTGCTTTGAGTCGTCATTCACCGAACCTCTTTTGTCTTCCGCCTTATTCGTTGCCGACGTATTTGAAGGTTCCTGATCGTCGTCGTGTCGATTTGCCCTTAGGGACTAGAGATTTTCGACAAGAGTTTTCTCTCTCATCGAGACGAGGTCCCTTGTGCCTTTGATGTAGTTCATTTTTCACCTATCGTCGGTGCAGTTCGTCGCTTTCTCTTTTCGTCTCTCTTTTTCTTCTGTGTTTGAGTGAGGGTCTTCCCTCTGCTCTTGATGGCGTCATGAGAGTGTAGAGGAGTCATTGAAGAAGCTTTCCTCCTTGTCGATCAATCGAGTCTTTGTTTGCATCGGGATGAGGTCCTCCTCTTGTTCCCGACAGTCGGTTTCAGCTCATGTTAGGATGAGGTTCTCCTCCTGTTTCTAACAAGGCTGTGGGGGCGCATAAGGGCCGTTGTGAGGGCCTCTCCCCCCATCCGATCTTTAGGAAATCAAGCCTTCGACTTTGTTCATGTTAGGACGAGGTTCTCCTCCTGTTTCTAACAAGGCTGTGGGGGCACATAAGGACCGTTGTAAGGGCCTCTCCCCCATCCGATCTTTAAGAAATCGAGCCTTCGGCTTTGCTCATGTTAGGACGAGGTTCTCCTCCTGTTCCTAACAAGGCTGTGGGGGCACATAAGGGCCATTGTAAGGGCCTCTCCCCCCATCCGGTCTTTAAGAAATCGGGCCTTCGGCTTTGCTCATATTAGGACGAGGTTCTCCTTCTATTTCTAACAAGGCTGTGGGGGCACATAAGGGCCGTTGTAAGGGCCTCTCCCCCCATCCGGTCTTTAAGAAATCGGGCCTTCGGCTTTGCTCATGTTAGGATGAGGTTCTCCTCCTGTTCCTAACAAGGCTGTGGGGGCACATAAGGGTCGTTGTAAGGGCCTCTCTCCCCATCCGATCTTTAAAAAATCGGGCCTTCGGCTTTGCTCATGTTAGGATGAGGTTCTCCTCCTGTTCCTAACACGCTTAATTTCGTTTGTATGGGAGAGTTATCTCCCGTCGTTATAAGCTCATACCAAAAGAAAGAATGCACAAATATGAAGAGAATTTTCATTCAGGGCAAAGTTCTTGGTAATACATTGGTAGATTTTTCGAACCCTATAACCGCGGAAGGTCTGCTCCCCGTCGGGATTCCCCCGAGATGGAGTTGATAATCCCAATTGGAGGCCGATCTTCTGGCTGCTCCTCCCTCCTTAGCGGTTCCAGCTGCAGGAGGGCCCTAGGCCGATCTTCTCTTCCTTCAGGTCAGCTCGAATGAATCTGTCGAATCGACCTCGTCTGATGAGCTCCTCGATCTCGTCTTGGAGCTGAATACACTCCTCCATATCGTGGCCGTGGTCACGATGATAGAGGCAGAATTTGTTCAGATTGTGCTTTTCGAGGTGCGAGCGCATCCTCTCTGGCCTTGGGAGCTGCTCCCTAACCTCCATCAGCACTTGAGTTTTCGATGCGTTGAGAGGGGCGTAGCTGTGGAATCTCTCGGGAGGAGAGTCTCGTCGAACTCGACGGTCTGGGCTTCTCTGTTTACGAGCTCGAAGAGGAATCCGGGTGTGCCTGTGCCCGGGAGGAGTTCGAGAGCGTGGCCGAGCTTCACTCGGCCTTTTTTCAACTGCGGGCTTGCTCGAGTCTCCCGCCTGCCGCTCTCTTGTTGTCTCCTCATCCTTCATCTTGAAGGCTTCTTCTGCTCGGGCATATCCTTCGGTCCGAGCCAGCAAATCGACAAAATCCCTGGGGTACTTCTTTTCCAAAGAGAACAGAAGGTCGTTCTTCTGAAGGCCGCTTTTCAGAGCGGCCATCGCGACCGATTGATCCAAGTTCCGGACCTCCAACGCAATGATGTTGAAACGGTTGACGTAAGCCCGGATGGATTCCTCCTCCCTTTGCTTGATGTTGATGAGAGACTCCGAACCTCTCCGGGGACACTGGCTGCTAACAAAATGAGCCGCGGACTGGTGGCTCATCTGATCAAAGGAAAAGATGGTACCTGGCTTTAACGTCGAGTACCAGTTCCTTGCTGCTCCCTTCAGGGTGGATGGAAAAGCTCGACACAGAATGACGTTTGGCGTGCCATGGAGCAGCATCATTGTTCGGAAGACCTCCAGGTGGTCGACCGGATCCGAGGTCCCGTCATAGCTTTCGAATTGGGGGAGCTTGAAGTTTGGCGGGATCGGTTCCTACATGATCATTTGAGAGAAGGGAGGGTTAGTACAGATATCCTCACCATAAGCAGGGGGAGCGTGGCGGAGTTCTTCGATCTGCCGGTTCATCTCTTGGAGCCTTCGATCCAGAAAGTCCTCTCGACTGCGGGTCTCGAGGGTCTTCGGACAGAATGGAGGTAGAGATCCTCCGGGAGTAGAATCGTGATCGGACTGAGGGCTCTCCACCCTCGGATTTGACTTTTCAGGAAAGACGGGGCGACTGGCCCAAGTGGCCCACCCTACCATCGGATTTTAGAATTCCGACGACGTTCTCTCCAACCGCACCGACGCCTGCAGCTGTTGTTGCTGTTGCATGGCCTGCACTGCTTCAGTGAGGCCTCTGACCTGCTGAACTAGCAGGTCGAATTGCTTCGCACCGACCGCCATTGCCGGAGGAGGAGGAGGAGCCTGGAAAACTGGAGGTGAGGTCGGAGCCTGAGATCTGGCCGCGGAGGTCATGGATCGCCTGGTGGATGCTTTGCGAGGAGGCATCGGGTGAAGATCTAGTAGAAGAAGGAGAAGAGGATGTCGGAGAAGATGACTGGAATCAGTCTCGTTGAGCACTCCTTTAAGAACAAGGGTACTGCAAAGACATAGGACTCTTCCTCTAGCGTCAATTCTGTTGGTGCAGAATTCTATCAAAGTCGGAGAAGCTGGAGTTGGAATGACCACGGCAGCCGTCCGGACCTGCAAAGAAAGTCTAAACCGGAGTTGGGGGTGCTCCGACAAGACCCTCCGATGCTCAAGTCAGTACTTTGCTTCAACAGAAATAGAGTGCTCGAGCAAAAATTTTGGCAGAGTATCGAGATAGAATTACCAGCTTAGAGAAGAATGTATCTGGGGATCTTTATTTATAGACGGAGGGTGTAACTGACCGACAGCGACGTCTGTAACCGTCTGGTAGTGGATCACTCAGAGCCGCATGGAGTTTGTTACAGAGAGTAGTGGCATCAGGGGTTGTTCAGGGCCACGTGGAGCTTGTTGCGGAGAGTGGAGTGGTGTCTGTTGTCGGAACTTGCCAGAGAGGGGTGGAGCTGCATGGAATCCGTTGCAGAAAGTGGAGCAGGATGGCGGCTATTGTCGTGGCTTGTCATAGAGTGGTGGAACCGCGTGGAATCCGTTGCAGCGAGTGGAGTAAGGTAGTGGCCCTTGTTGTGGCTTGCCAGAGAGTTTGGATCCGTCGGCTGAAGCTTGGCTGGGATGCCTGATGGAGCAGAATGGCTCTTTACATCATCGTTCTAGGAGAGGCTCGGATGTTCCGAGGTCGCTGACGAATCTACTATTGTCGGACGCTTCGGGTGCTGATCTTTCAGACGGGAGTCACCTGTTGTAGGAGCTCGGATGGAGATTTTTTTGTTGATGAAGTCCGGAGAAGTCCGATCACTAGGGAGGTCCGTCTGGGACTTATCTGATGTGGAAGCTCATTCGAAGATCGTCCGTCGGAGAAGTTCGATTTTATGGGGAGCCTGGTAGGAGGTCGGCCGGCGATGGACTTCGGATAGCGCTGGGGAGGCTCGACAGACATCGAAGGCGATCAGCTATCGCAGGGACCCAGTTGCTGGAGCTCGTCCGGAATCCATCCGTTGGAGAAGTTCGGATGGGCTTCGGCTCTCGCGAGAGGTCGAAAGGGGGGGCGTTTATTATAGGAGCTCGGGCGAGGACCAGTCGTCGTGGAAGCTCGGAGTAGTGTCCCGCTGTAGAAGTTCGTCTAGAGCCCACTCGCAACGGAGTAGCTCGGCTGGAGTCTACCTGTAACAAAAGTTCGAAAGAAATTTGCTTACAGGAGATATCTGGGGTAGACAGCCCACTGTAAGAGTTCAGAGTAGACCGTTCGTAGCAGAAGTTCGGCTCTCGCGGGAGCTCGATTAGGATCTGGGAGGCGGTCGATCACCGTAGAAATTTGGGTGGAGTCTGGTTACTGTAGAAATCTCGTTGTCGGGGAAGCTCGGATGCTGACGAAGCCCGGAAGAAGTTCAGAGTAGGGTTGTCTGTGGCCGGAAGAAGTCCAGGAGAGACTCGGGGAATGGTTGGCTGCTGTAGGAGGTCGACTGACAGTGGGGCCCTGAGGACCTTTGGGGTGGCCCAGTGGATGAATGCAGAAGTTCATTGTCGAAGAAGTCCGGACGGTTGAGGGAGTTCGGAGAGGCACCACATACAAGGTCGGGAGCCGGAAGAGCCCCGAAGGATCGGTCTTTTACAAACTTCGATCAGGGGGGGTATTTTATACCCAACACTTTCAAATTGGAATGATTTTTTGTGATAATGTTTCACATTTGATAAGCTATTTTTGATGATTTTTTTAAAATTTTTTTAGACTTATCAGATGGCCAAACGAATGCTGGAATCTTCCTTGCATGTGCATGCGTGCGGTGATCAGACTTCGCATGAAAGGACATGAGATAACATCTCTTCATGGATTTTTTGATCTCCTTATTAGGTGATCTGAGATCAAGATTGAATTCCCTATCCATGTGATTTTTTGTGGATTTTTCTAATTTGAGAAGGGATGCGAAAATATCCCTTCTCTGGTCGCGCACGCAGAGTAGGGTGCTGATCGACATATCATTGATAAGAATCCTTCTGCTTGAAGGAACTCTTATCTTTGATAATCAGATCAGATAGGCCTCTTAGATGAGGCGTGTCCCTCTCTTTTGGCATCTCTCTGGTGGCTATAAAAGGGCTTGGATACTGGGTGTTTGAGACATTCAGATCGGGTTTCTAATTTCTCTCTGGTTGCTCTCCTTTCTTTCTTACAACCTATCTTAGTTTTAGGACAAGACTTTGGGATTTAAGACAAAGCCTTATCTGGTCCTAACAAGGGTTGTAAAGATTCTAAAGAAGGAGAACCAAAAGTCTAGAGGAGGTTCTGAGAGGGTGGAGTCAAATTCTTGAAGAAACCTGATCGGTATGAGGCTAGTCGAGTTCTAGGGATTAGAACTCTGGAAGTAAGGTGAAGAAGGAGCGTTGTCTTTGGTTCAATTTCTGTGTGGATCACCATTGGAGGGCGAACTCTTGGACGCCTCATGAAAATTAGGATTAGCGCTACATGTATTCTTTTTATCCTAATTTATATTTATTATACTTTGATTATTATAGTTATAGATTTTTGGGCATTGGGGTTTCTGATGCATCGGGTATTTTGAATGAAAATTTTAAACACCTAATCCTTTCGCTGTGCCACTGGAACCTAACAGTGGTATCAGAGCCTAGCTTGATCTATGTAATCAAAAGTTAAAATATTGTCTTGATTATAATCAAGCATGGGTTTTTGGTTTGGTTCAAGTCGGGTCAAGGGTTGAACCCGATTGAACATCCAAACCCTCGCATGTCTTAAAAATATGTTTTAAATATAAAATGCATGATGTATATATAGAATCTTTCTTAGTAGCTTAATACTCTAATTGGGTTCATTATTAAGCCGTCTGGTTATAAGAGTAAGTAGGGTTCATAGACCCTCTCTTCCTATTCAATAGGATACTCTTATAGCGCGTAGGGGTACTACTGTGATGTCCCAAGAAAAAGAACCACAAAAAGAGTATTTTATATTTATGTATGTTATTAGAACTTCATGCATATGTGATATGCTTGAGATGCTTAGTTATAATCATATTGTATGATTATGATTTCATATCTTAAAGATATGAATAGATGCCATGATTAGTTGTTATGATTATTAAGATACAACTATAATAGTGCATCATTATGATTGAATTAGGATGTGCTTGAGACCATTAAAGCCCTCATAAAAATTATATTAAGTCGTAGTGTTGTGAACCAGTAGCTGACCTATTTTTTGAATCGATTAATCAATTGGTATCTAAGGAGTGTTACAAGTACGATGGTTATTTAATTGATTCTGTTGCTGGCTTGACCAATTTTATTAGTGTCTAAGAAAAGCAACGGGAGGACCCTCACTAATCTTAACACTTTTCTGACCAATTGGATTAGTTCGAATCTTAAATAATGGTAGCTCAGTGTTTTGAATACTACATATGCCTTCATGCCTAATTAATATCCTATCAAAATCATAGTAGGTTTGTTGTGATATCCATAAAGCTTGCTATGAGGATTGACGTGGATTTGTCTTGGTGCATATTAGATGCTTTACGGTATATTTTGGATATATTGCTTTGTTGTGATATCCACAATGACAATATTTTTCAGATATGGCTGTATGAAAATGAAGGGTCTGACTTAACTAAAAATACTATAGTTTGTTGTGATATCCATAAGGCTATGAGTATTTTTAGAGGCAGGTTATGTTGAGAGTTGCATGAGATACAATTGGATAGGTTTTTCTGTCTTTGAACTCATTGAGGTTTGTTGTGCTATCCACAAGGCTTCATTGAGAGATTAGGGTCTCAACTATATTAAGAAATCAGATTAGGTTTTCTCGTTTACCATAGGAGAGGGCTATGGTATCCGATAAAATAGTGGGAGACATAACTAGTTATAAAAGACCTCATCTATTTATGCATGTCAAATATGAGTAGTTTGCTTATACTATTATTCTTATTTATGTAGATTTAAGTCTATATTATGGCTTCTTTATTTTCACCATAGATAAAAATATGTTGATCGATCCAATTATGTAGATGGGTTGAAGAACTTGCAAATAAGGATCATATCGGAGAAGAACTCCAATATTCTGAATATTTCTGATCTTGGATTGGTTAGTACTAATAAGAAGGCAATAGATATCCATAAAGATATTATTTGTGGTAAATTTGGATATTGGGAGTATAATTATAAGAATTATATTACAAGATTGAAGCAGGATGCAAGTGTAGCACCAAAAGGTGTATATATGATATAGACCTATTTTTTATTGAGTGGCTTAGACTATGATATTTAGGTATTAAATACTGCCTGTGGATCGCATATTTGTAATTCGTTACAGCGACTACAGAATATCAAAGGTCTGAAAAGAGATGACCTCGAGCTTTATGGCACAAGTGAAGAGTCCATGAGCGCAGAGGCTGTAGGAACCGGTATACTTGATTTGCCTTCGGATAAAATTTTAGAATAAAAAGACTGTTATTACATGCCACATGTCATTAGAAATATTATTTCTATACCTTTGTTGTTAAAACAAGGTTATGAAATAAGGCTAATGGGAAATGAATACTCCATTTTTTTTTAATAAATTTTATGGTAGTGGTTATATTGATAACAATCTTTTAATTCTTGCACTCAATGAAAATATTTTTCATTTTGAAAGAAATATGAAAAGAAAAGAGAGAAAATATGAATATCATATTTCTCTGGCATTGTCGTCTTGATCATATTAGTGAGTCAAGGATTATCAAGTTATACAAAGAAGAATTCTTGGACCTATATGATTATGAATCATTGAAAACTTGTGAATCTTATCTCATGAGTAAGATGATCAAGACTTCATTTTTTGGACATGGAGAGAGGGCGAATGAGTTGTTAGCTATAGTACATACAGATATATATGGACCAATGACAACTCAAGTCAGAGGATGATACTCCTATTTTATCACTTTTACAAAAGATTTATCAAGATTCGGATATGTGTATCTTATGAAAGATAAATTTGAAGCCTTTGATAAGTTCAAGGAGTATCAATGTATGATTGAGAAGCACACTGGAAAAGATATCGAGGTTCTTCAATCTGATCGAAGAGGAGAATACTTATCCAGTAAATTTCTTGATCATCTTAAGAGTAAAGGTATTCTCTCTGAATGGACCCCTCCTTATGCACCCCAATTAAATAGTGTAGCAGAAAGAAAAAATCGTACTTTGATGGATATGGTGTGGTCCATATTGTGCTTTACTGATCTCTCAATTTCTTTCTAGGGATATGCTCTAGAGATTGTCACATATATATTAAATAGAGTGCCTTCAAAGTCTATTATAAACACACCATATGAGATATGGAAGGGAAGGAAGCCTAATCTTAAATATTTTAAGACTTGGGGCTGTCCTGCTTATGTCAAAAATATTTTTGGACATAAGCTTAGTACTAGATCAGATAGGTATAGGTTTGTAGGGTATCCTAAGGAAACTAATGGATACTACCTCTACTACCATACTGAACAAAAGATATTTGTTAGTAGGCACGTCGTTTTCTTAGAAAATGAATTCATAAAAGAAAGAGGTAGTGGGAGAAATATTAAACTTATGAAAGTTCAGGATCTACAAACTGATCCAGAAATACTTATGGTTGGACTACAAGAAGATCCTCAATCAGAAGTACCCAAGGATGAGATACATCCACAATACACACCTTCTCTCCGAAGTCAAATAGAGTATGTCAAGCACCTCTGAGATATGATTTTATCATTGAAAATGATAATTCGATCATCATCATTCAGAATAATGATCCACTGATCTATTCGAAAGCTGTCATGAGTAGAGACTCAGATAGATGGCTGGAAGTCATGAAATCTGAGATGGACTTGATGTATACTAACCAAGTGTGGACATTGATTGATGCACCTGAGGGTGTGACCCCAATAGGATGCAAGTGGGTCTTCAAGAAGAAGATCAGAGCAGATGGCCAAATAAAAACCTACAAAGCTTGGGTTTTAAACACCAAAAATAAATAGGATGTGACAAATATATGGTGTGTGGTTATGGCATGTGGCGGAGGTTTAAAAAATAGATAAGCCACCTAACAATTAGATGGTTTAGACCTAATCTCATTAGGTCAATGCATTAAGCTTGAGTTTAGCACAAACACCTTTGCACTGAACCAAATTGGAAACTTGGGTTAATTCATGTGCTAGCAATTTAATTAACATATTAGATTTATAATATATTTAAATAGATTAGACCAAGACTAAATTCTTATTGTGTGTGATCCATTGGATTTCAAATCTATCCAGCAGTGGATCCAGACTCTCAACGTAACTTTTATCCGATTAGATTAGGTCAGCTCAAGAGTCCCAATCAACTAGGACTCTTCCTAATTGATTCTCGAATTAAACTCTTTTAATTCTGACAAATCTACAAGTCAAAATTGACGTCTAGCAACGTATCATGACTATCCAAAAAATTTAAAATTTGATAAAAATATTAAAATTATCCTTCCGTGGTGAGTTATCGTGCAATTCAATCCTTCGATCACACATCCTAGAAAGACCATGGGCATGAAATTATGTCAAGTTCAAATACCTATCTATATGTATCTCGATCTGATGATGATGGCTCGGTTGATGAACTAGTAAAAATATTTTCTACTGTTCATCTCTGCTCTGGCCAGAGACTCTTAGAGTCATTATCCTATGAGATCACATAGAATGTTCTCTCCTCCTACAATGAGTGATTGATTTCTTATTGACCACTTATAACCTCTATGCACACTTCACCATATCCAAAATATCCCACACACATCTCAAAATAGCATGCTAGAGAATAAACCAAAATAAGGATCCATGTACACAAGGTACCATAGTGATCTCAGGTCAAAAGATCACATGCACCACTCTACTGGAGAACCATCTGTCGACATGCTGTAAGGCTCCATTAGATATTCTTTTTGTGGATCAGTTCAGTGAACTCATTCTCTAATGAGCACCTACATCCTTATATTTATGTCATCACACAAGTGATTGTGAGATTAACCATTCTCTCTATCGAGCATACAGATGTACTAGTCTTTTTGGTATCATCGATCTCTGACTTGATGATCCAATGATTAGAAATATTTTAGATTGAGACTATCAAGATTTTATGTCTCACTAGTATGATCTTATCATGATCCTAAAATCATTGCCTTAATTTATGGGGTTTATCAAAATCATAAAAATATAATACAACAAAAGATAAAAATAAAATATCTCATGAATAAATAACTAATGTTATGCAAATGAGTAGTGTTGGTGCAAAAATCTGCTTGCGCCGGAGAAGCTGGAGTTGGGGAAGCCGCGGTCGCCGCCGGAACCTGCAAAGGAAGTCTAAACTGGAGGTGGGGTTGCTCTGGCAAGACCCTCCGACGCTCAAGTCAGTTCTCTGCCTCAACAAGAATGGAGTGCTCGAACGAAGAATTTTGCAGAGTTTTGAGATAAGAAAATGAGCTTATAGAATAACATATCTGGGTCTCCCTTTTATAGGCGAAGGAGGCAACGGATTGATGGCGACGTTTGTAACCGTCTGGTAGTGGGCCGCCCATGTTCAGGGGAAATTTACTGCGGAGGGTAGTGGAGCGGAATCGTGGCTATCACCGTAGCTCGCCACGTGGAATCAGTTGCAAGGAGTGGAGCAGCGTCCGTTGTCGTGACCTGCCAGCGGATGGGAGAATCGCCCGGTATCCGTCGCAGGAAGTGGAGCAGGATCGTGGCCGTTATTGCGGCCTGCCATGGAGTAGTGGGGCTGCGCAGAATCCGCCACAAGAAGTGGAGCAGAGCTGCGACTGTTACTGCGGCCTGTCAGGGAGTGATGGAGCTGCGCGGAATCCGTCACAGGAAGTGGAGCGGGATCATGGTTGTTATTGTGACCTGCCCGGGGGCGCGGATCTGTTGGCTGAAGCTCGGCAGCGGTCGGAGTCCGGCCTCCGTAGGGGTCCGGGCGGAGTCCTCCTTGCGGTTGGGGTCGTGGATGGAGCCCGGCTCCCGTAGGAGTCCGGGCGGAGTCTTCCTGCAATCAAAGTTAAAGGTGAAGTCCGGCTCCCGTAGGAGTCCGGGCGGGGCTTACCAGCAGTTGACGCTGAGGACAAAGCCCGGCTCCCGTAGGAGTCCGGGCGGAGTCGAAGCTGTCGGCGGAGTCTGGCTCCCGTAGGAGCCCGGACGAAGTCTGTCTGCAGCCGTTGGAGTCGAGGATGAAGCCCGGCTCCCGTAGGAGTCTGGGCGGAGTCTTCTTGAGGTCGAAGCTGTCGGCGGAGTCCGGCTCTTGTAGGAGTCCGGACGAAGTCTGTCTGCAGCCGTTGGAGTCGAGGATGAAGTCCGGCTCCCGTAGGAGTCCGGGCGGAGTCTTCCTGCAATCAAAGTTAAAGGTGAAGTCCGGCTCCCGTAGGAGTCCGAACGGGGCTTACCAGCAGTTGGCGCTAAGGACGAAGCCCGGCTCCCGTAGGAGTCCGGGCGGAGTCTACTTGAGGTTGAAGCTGTCGGCGGAGTCCGGCTCCCGTAGGAGTCCGGACGAAGTCTGTCTGCAGCCGTTGGAGTCGAGGACGAAGCCCGGCTCCCGTAGGAGTCCGGGCGGAGTCTACTTGAGGTCGAAGCTGTCGGCGGAGTCCGGCTCCCGTAGGAGTCCGGACGAAGTCTGTCTGCAGCCGTTGGAGTCGAGGACGAAGCCCGGCTCCCGTAGGAGTTCGGGCGGAGTCTTCCTGCAATCAAAGTTAAAGGTGAAGTCCGGCTCCCGTAGGAGTTCGGACGGGGCTTACCAGCAGTTGGCGCTGAGGACGAAGCCCGGCTCCCGTAGGAGTCCGGGCGGAGTCTACTTGAGGTCGAAGCTGTCGGCGGAGTCCGGCTCCCGTAGGAGTCCGGACGAAGTCTGTCTGCAGCCGTTGGAGTCGAGGACTAAGCCCGGCTCCCGTAGGAGTCCGGGCGGAGTCTACTTGAGGTCGAAGCTGTCGGTGGAGTCCGGCTCCCGTAGGAGTCCGGACGAAGTCTGTCTGCAGCCGTTGGAGTCGAGGACGAAGCCCGGCTCCCGTAGGAGTCCGGGCGGAGTCTACTTGAGGTCGAAGCTGTCGGCGGAGTCCGACTCCCGTAGGAGTCCGGACGAAGTCTGTCTGCAGCCGTTGGAGTCGAGGATGAAGCCCGGCTCCCGTAGGAGTCCGGGCGGAGTCTACTTGAGGTCGAAGCTGTCGGCGGACTCCGGCTCCCGTAGGAGTCCGGACGAAGTCTGTCTGTAGCCGTTGGAGTCGAGGACGAAGCCCGGCTCCCGTAGGAGTCCGGGCGGAGTCTTCCTGCAATCAAAGTTAAAGGTGAAGTCCAGCTCCCGTAGGAGTCTGGACGGGGCTTACCAGCAGTTGGCGCTGAGGACGAAGCCCGACTCCCGTAGGAGTCCGGGCGGAGTCTACTTGAGGTCGAAGCTGTCGGCGGAGTCCGGCTCCCGTAGGAGTCCGGACAAGTCTGTCTACAGCCGTTGGAGTCGAGGACGAAGCCCGGCTCTCGTAGGAGTCCGGGCGGAGTCTACTTGAGGTCGAAGCTGTCGGTGGAGTCCGGCTCCCGTAGGAGTCCGGACGAAGTCTGCAGCCGTTGGAGTCGAGGACGAAGCCCGGCTCCCGTAGGAGTCCGGGCGGAGTCTACTTGAGGTCGAAGCTGTCGGCGGAGTCCGGCTCCCGTAGGAGTCCGGACGAAGTCTGTCTGCAGCCGTTGGAGTCGAAGACGAAGCCCGGCTCCCGTAGGAGTCCGGGCGGAGTCTACTTGAGGTCGAAGCTGTCGGCGTAGTCCGGCTCCCGTAGGAGTCCGGACGAAGTCTGTCTGCAGCCGTTGGAGTCGAGGACGAAGCCCGGCTCCCATAGGAGTCCGGGCGGAGTCTTCCTGCAATCAAAGTTAAAGGTGAAGTCCGGCTCCCGTAGGAGTCCGGACGGGGCTTACCAGCAGTTGACGCTGAGGACGAAGCCCGGCTCCCGTAGGAGTCCGAGCGGAGTCTACTTGAGGTCGAAGCTGTCGGCGGTGTCCGGCTCCCGTAGGAGTCTGGATGAAGTCTGTCTGCAGCCGTTGGAGTCGTGGACGAAGCCCGGCTCCCATAGGAGTCCGGGCGGAGTCTACTTGAGGTCGAAGCTGTCGGCGGAGTCTGGCTCCCGTAGGAGTCCAGACGAAGTCTGTCTGCAGCCGTTGGAGTCGAGGACGAAGCCCGGCTCTCGTAGGAGTCCGGGCGGAGTCTACTTGAGGTCGAAGCTGTCGGCGGAGTCCGGCTCCCGTAGGAGTCCGGACGAAGTCTGTCTGCAGCCGTTGGAGTCGAGGACGAAGCCCGGCTCCCGTAGGAGTCTGGGCGGAGTCTACTTGAGGTCGAAGCTGTCGGCGGAGTCCGGCTCCCGTAGGAGTCCGGACGAAGTCTGTCTGCAGCCGTTGGAGTCGAGGACGAAGCCCGGCTCCCGTAGGAGTCCGAGCGGAGTCTTCCTGCAATCAAAGTTAAAGGTGAAGTCCGGCTCCCGTAGGAGTCCGGACGGGGCTTACCAGCAGTTGGCGCTGAGGACAAAGCCCGGCTCCCGTAGGAGTCCGGGTGGAGTCTACTTGACGTCGAAGCTGTCGGCGGAGTCTGGCTCCCGTAGGAGTCCGGACGCAGTCTGTCTTGCAGCCGTTGGAGTCGGGGACGAAGTCCGGCTCCCGTAGGAGTCCGGGCGGAGTCTTCCTGCAATCAAAGTTAAAGGTGAAGTCCGGCTCCCATAGGAGTCCGGACGGGGTTTACCCGCCGTTGACGTTGAGGACGGAGCCCGGCTCCCGTAGGAGTACGGGCGAAGTCTACTTGCTGTTGAAGTCGTCGGCGGAGTCCGGCTCCCGTAGGAGTCCGGACGCAGTCTGTCTTGCAGCCGTTGGAGTCGGGGACGAAGCCTGGCTCCCGTAGGAGTCCGGGCGGAGTCTTCCTGCAATCAAAGTTAAAGGTGAAGTCCGGCTCCTGTAGGAGTCCGGACGGGGTTTACCAGCAGTTGACGTTGAGGACGGAGCCCGGCTCCCGTGGGAGTCCGGGCGAAGTCTACTTGCTGTTGAAGTCGTCGGCGGAGTCTGGCTCCCGTAGGAGTCCGGACGCAGTCTGTCTTGCAGCCGTTGGAGTCGGGGACGAAGCCCGGCTCCCGTAGGAGTCCGGGCGAAGTCTTCCTTTAAGGTCGGCCTTGCTGGCGGAGTTGTTGATTCTGTTGAGGACTTCGGCTGGGGGTATTTCATACCCAACACCATTCCCCTTACTTCTGAGTTTGAATTTCGAAGGAAGTACAGAGAGATGGGCACAGTCGAAGCCGTCCCCTCGAATCCTGTGCATTGACGCCTCCGGATATTTTGGCATTTAATGTGTGCACGTCAGAGCCCGTCTTATGGTGAAGGCGACCTGAAGAGTCTTTTCGGAACCCCCGTCGGAATGCGATCCCAAGCGTCGTGGTACGGAAATTCGTGAACGGTCAACCCTCGATAGCGGTGAGGGGGACGCGCGGGACGCGTGGCACGCACCAGTTGGCCCAGGAACACCTGCCGCCATAACTGCGCTAGGATCCGTCGGCTATTTAAACCCCCTAATCTCCCTTCGTGGCTTCATTCTGTCGATAGGACGGTACCTTTCTTCCGCCTGAGAGCCTAGCTACTCAGCTATTTTCCTCGCACCAGTCCTTGCCTTCTTCAGCCCCCCACTTCTTCTCTGAGGGTTCCCACACCATGTCTTCTACCTCGGAGGCCCTCCTTGAAGGGATATCTAGGGCTTGGAGGAAGGGGAGGAGGAGAACAGCAGCCGGTGAGGATCCCCGTCGTTTCAAAGGAGGCTCAAGGAAGAATTCCTTCAACAACAGGGGTTTAACAACGGGGGCCGCCGGTAAAGTTATTCTGCCCGAGAATTTCGGAGTAGCAAGGCGGGGTGATACCGGTCAAGAGGGCAGAGCCGTCGTCACAAGCTGTGGCGGGATCCTTGATGCCGTCGGGGCCGAGGGACCAGAAGCGGTCGGCGTCGATGGTGGGGCAGTGGAACTTGTTGCGGGGACGGTGGAAGTAGCGCATGCCGACCTTGCCGGAATATTTTGGGTGGCGGCTGTCGCGGAGCATTCGGAGGCGGAGCATATCCTTGACATCACCGCTGCCTCCAAAGTGACTCCGGCTCTTCTTGGAACAGGTCTTCGTCACTGCTGCCGTTGCCTTTACTGCCCCCGGGAACCTATCCCACCCTTTTCCTCCTAGGGCTGGGACTTCGAAGGTGGAGCGAAGCAAGACGGGACGAGAGCCGATAGGTCCGTTACACGCACTGGAGAACGCAGCTGAGAAGGACAGAGACGGGAAGAGGAGTTCATAGTTTGGAGCGGCCTCCGGTATATCCTTTCCAAGCCGTGCTCGCGAGGCTTGCAATGATGTATATCTTCTTTTTTTTTTTTTTTTTTCTCTCGACCCATCGGGTCTTGTAACGTATATCTTATTAAATGAAAAAAAAATTTTGCTACTTTGTCTGTACCTTGCATCGAATAGTTGTCTGTCGAACTTCTTCATTTTCTTTGTCTTTTTCACGTCGTCCTAAGGTCATCGATGACCTCTTTTATTCGTGTAGGTTGGTTATTTGCCGAGCTCCTTTTCGATTTTTACGCTGTTCGAAGATACCCGGTTGTCATTCTGTCAATGGCTGCTGGCTCACTTGAGGCCATTCGGGTCCGGGATCCCTCCCAGGGCTTGAATTCGAGGATCCGAGCCGAGCCTCTGTCACCCTAAGGGAGTTGCCTTATTTTGCGCCGAAAGCTTCCTCGAGTGCTAGGACTCCCATCAGGAGTCCCAATACTTGCTGTGACAGGGTTTTTTACACCTCGAGTGCTGTTTGTTTTCCAATCGTCACTGTTGCAATCCATTGCCTTCTTTTTTCGCTTGGAGTTTTTTCTCCGCTGAAGTCGAAGCTGAGTTCGGCTCCCGTGGGAGTCCGAACGGAGAATCCCTCTTGAAGTTGGAGTTGTGGACGGAGCCCGGCTCTCGTAGGAGTCCGGGCGGAGCCTTTCTTGGCGTCGTGGACAGAGCTCGGCTCCCGTAGGAGTCAGGGCGAAGTCTTCCTGCAATCAAAGTCATAGGCAAAGTCTGGCTCCCGTAGGAGTCCGGACAAGGCTTATTGGCAGTTGCTGTTGTCAGCGGAGCCCGACTCCCGTAGGAGTCCAGGCGGGGTTGTCTTGTAGTTGATGTCGGCGATGGAGCCCGGCTCCCGTAGGAGTCCGGGCTGGGTTTACTACCGGTCGGAGTTGCTTAAGCTAGGGCAAGGTTTTCCTCCTAGGGGGCGCATATGGACGTTGCAGGGCCTCTCCCCCTATCCGGTCTAAAAGAACCGGGCCTTCGATTTTGCTCAAGTTAGGGCGAGGCTCTCCTCCTGTCCCTAACAGGGCTGTGGGGGCACATATGGGCGTTGTAAGGCCTCTCCCCCCATCCGGTCTAAATGGAACCGGGCCTTCGACTTTGCTCAAGTTAGGGCGAGGTTCTCCTCCTGTCCCTAACAGGGCTGTGGGGGCACATATGGGCGTTGTAAGGCCTCTCCCCCCATCCGGTCTAAATGGAACCGGGCCTTTGACTTTGCTCAAGTTAGGGCGAGGTTCTCCTCCTGTCCCTAACAGGGCTGTGGGGGCACATATGGGCGTTGTAAGGCCTCTCCCCCCATCCGGTCTAAATGGAACCGGGCCTTCGACTTTGCTTAAGTTAGGGCGAGGTTCTCCTCCTGTCCCTAACAGGGCTGTGGGGGCACATATGGGCGTTGTAAGGCCTCTCCCCCCATCCGGTCTAAATGGAACCGGGCATTCGACTTTGCTCAAGTTAGGGCGAGGTTCTCTTCCTGTCCCTAACAGGGCTGTGGGGGCACATATGGGCGTTGTAGGGCCTCTCCCCCCATCCGGTCTAAATGGAACTGGGCCTTCGACTTTGCTCAAGTTAGGACGAGGTTCTCCTCCTGTCCCTAACAGGACTGTGGAGGCACATATGGGCGTTGTAGGGTCTCTCCCCCCATCCGGTCTAAATGGAACTGGGCCTTCAACTTTATGAGGTTGTTCTTTTGTTTTTGATACAGTTTGTTTGAATTGTCCAAAGACGTATGGGTTTGCGATTATTGATTTAAAGCGAAGTTACTGGTAGTACATCCGCAAGTTTTCTGAGCTCCACGGTCGCTGGTGGCCCGCTCCTCCTTGAGGTCCCTCGGTGATGGAGTCGATGGTCCCGATGGGAGGTCGGTCCCCGGGTTGCTCTTCCCTTCTTGACGGTTCAGGCTGCGGGAGCGCTCTTGGCCGGTCTCCTCTACCCTCAGGCCTGCGGCGGATGAACCTGTCGAGTCGACCTCGCCGAATGAGCTCCTCGATCTCATCTTGGAGCTGGATGCATTCCTCTGTGTCGTGGCCGTGGTCGCGGTGGTAGAGGTAGAACTTATTGGGGTTGCGCTTCCCGGGGTGTGTGCGCATCCTCTCCGGCCTAGGGAGCTGCTCCCTGACCTCCATCAATACCTGGGCCTTCGAGGCATTGAGGGGGGCGTAGTTGTGGAATCTCCCTGGTGGGGAACCCCATCGAACCCCACGGTCCGGGCTTCTCTGCCTGCGCGCCCGGGGTGGAGTATGGGCGTGCTTATGCCCGGGAGGAGATCGAGAGCGCAGCCGGGCTTCCTTTGGCCTTTTTTCAATTGCGGGCTTACTCGAGTCTCCCGCTTGCCGCTCCCTCGCCGTCTCTTCATCCTTCATTTTGAAGGCTTCTTCCACTCGGGCGTATCCTTCGGCCCGAGCCAGTAAATCAGCGAAATCCCTGGGATACTTCTTCTCCAGGGAGAACAAAAGGTCATTCTTCTGAAGGCCGCCCTTCAGGGCGGCCATGGCAACTGATTGGTCCAAGTTTCGGACCTCCAACGCCGTGATGTTGAAGCGGTTGATGTAGGCCCGTATGGACTTCCCTTCCCTCTGCTTGATGTTGATGAGGGACTCCGAACCCTTCCGGGGGCGCCAGCTGCTGACAAAATGGGCCACAAATTGGTGGCTCATTTGATCGAAGGAAAAGATGGTACCCGATTTCAAAGCCGAGTATCAGTTCCTCGCTGCTCCCTTCAAAGTAGACAGAAAAGCCCGGCATAAGATGGCATCAGGAGCACCGTGAAGCATCATCATCATCCGGAAGGCCTCCAGATGATCCACCGGGTTCGAAGTCCCGTCGTAGCTTTCGAACTGGGGAAGCTTGAAGTTTGGCGGGATCGGTTCCTGCATGATCATTTGGGAGAAGGGAGGGTCAGTACAAATATCCTCACCGTAAGCGGGAGGCGCATGGTGGAGTTCTTCAATCCGCCGGTTCATCTCCTGGAGCCTCCGGTCCAGGAAATCCTCTCGATTTCGAGTCTCGAGGGTCCTCTGGTAGAACGGGGGCAGGGACCTTCCGGGGGTGGAGTCGTGGTCCGATGAGGGCTCTCTACCCTCGGATTTGTCTTCCCCGGAAGGACGGGGCGGCTGGCCCAGGTGGCCCACCCCGTCGCCGGGTTCTGGCATTCCGGAGACGCCCTTTCCGGATGCGCTGACGCTTGCGGCTGCTGCTGCTGCATTGCTTGCACAGCTTCGATGAGGCCCCTGACCTGCTGTGCCAGCAAGTCAAACTGCTTCGCACCGACCGCCGCCGCTGGAGGAGGAGGAGGAGGTTGAGAAACAGGAGGGAAGGCTGGAGCCTGGGATCTGGCCGCGGAGGCCGTGGACCGTCGCGTGGATGCCTTGCGTGGAGGCATCGAGTGTGGATCCCGTGGGGGAAAATAAGGAGTGGGTGTCGGAGAGACGATCGGAGGTGGCTCCGTTGAACGCTCCTTTAAGAACAAGGGTACTGCGAAGACACAGCCCTTCCTCTAGCGCCAATCCTGTTGGTGCAAAAATCTGCTTGCGCCGGAGAAGCTGGAGTTGGGGAAGCCGCGGTCGCCGCCGGGACCTGCAAAGGAAGTCTAAACCGGAGGTGGGGTTGCTCCGGTAAGACCCTCCGACGCTCAAGTCAGTTCTCTGCCTCAATAAGAATGGAGTGCTCGAACGGAGAATTTTGCAGAGTTTTGAGATAAGAAAATGAGCTTATAGAATAACGTATCTGGGTCCCCCTTTTATAGGCGGAGGAGGCAACGGATTGATGGCGACGTTTGTAACCGTCTGGTAGTGGGCCGCCCATGTTCAGGGAGAATTTACTGTGGAGGGTAGTGGAGCGGAATCGTGGCTATCGCCGTAGCTCACCACGTGGAATCAGTTGCAAGGAGTGGAGCAGCGTCCGTTGTCGTGACCTGCCAGCGGATGGGAGAATCGCCCGGTATCCGTCGCAGGAAGTGGAGCAGGATCGTGGCCGTTATTGCGGCCTGCCATGGAGTAGTGGGGCTGCGCGGAATCCGCCACAGGAAGTGGAGCAGAGCTGCGACTGTTACTGCGGCCTGTCAGGGAGTGATGGAGCTGCGCGGAATCCACTACAGGAAGAGGAGCGGGATCATGGTTGTTATTGTGACCTGCCCGGGGGCGCAGATCTGTTGGCTGAAGCTCGGCAGCGGTCGGAGTCCGGCCTCCGTAGGGGTCCGGGCGGAGTCCTTGCGGTTGGGGTCGTGGATGGAGCCCGGCTCCCGTAGGAGTCCGGGCGGAGTCTTCCTGCAATCAAAGTTAAAGGTGAAGTTCGGCTCCCGTAGGAGTCCGGGCGGGGCTTACCAGCAGTTGACGCTGAGGACGAAGCCCGGCTCCCGTAGGAGTCCGGGCGGAGTCGAAGCTGTCGGTGGAGTCCGGCTCCCGTAGGAGCCCGGATGAAGTCTGTCTGCAGCCGTTGGAGTCGAGGACGAAGCCCAGCTCCCGCAGGAGTCCGGGCGGAGTCTACTTGAGGTCGAGGCTGTCGGCGGAGTCCGGCTCCCGTAGGAGTCCAGACGAAGTCTGTCTGCAGCCGTTGGAGTCGAGGACGAAGCCCGGCTCCCGTAGGAGTCCAAGCGGAGTCTACTTGAGGTCGAAGCTGTCGGCGGAGTCCGGCTCCCGTAGGAGTCCGGACGAAGTCTGTCTGCAGCCGTTGGAGTCGAGGACGAAGCCCGGCTCCCGTAGGAGTCCGGGCGGAGTCTACTTGAGGTCGAAGCTGTCGGCGGAGTCCGGCTCCCGTAGGAGTCCGGATGAAGTCTGTCTGCAGCCGTTGGAGTCGAGGACGAAGCCCGGCTCCCGTAGGAGTCCGGGCGGAGTCTTCCTGCAATCAAAGTTAAAGGTGAAGTCCGGCTCCCGTAGGAGTCCGGACGGGGCTTACCAGCAGTTGGCGCTGAGGACGAAGCCCGGCTCCCGTAGGAGTCCGGGCGGAGTCTACTTGAGGTCGAAGCTGTCGGCGGAGTCCGGCTCCCGTAGGAGTCCGGACGAAGTCTGTCTGCAGCCGTTGGAGTCGAGGACGAAGCCCGGCTCCCGTAGGAGTACGGGCGGAGTCTACTTGAGGTCGAAGCTGTCGGCGGAGTCCGGCTCCCGTAGGAGTCCGGACGAAGTCTGTCTGCAGCCGTTGGAGTCGAGGACGAAGCCCGACTCCCGTAGGAGTCCGGGCGGAGTCTACTTGAGGTCGAAGCTGTCGGCGGAGTCCGGCTCCCGTAGGAGTCCGGACGAAATCTGTCTGCAGCCGTTGGAGTCGAGGACGAAGCCCGGCTCCCGTAGGAGTCCGGGCGGAGTCTTCCTGCAATCAAAGTTAAAGGTGAAGTCCGGCTCCCGTAGGAGTCCGGACGGGGCTTACCAGCAGTTGGCGCTGAGGACGAAGCCCAGCTCCTGTAGGAGTCCGGGCGGAGTCTACTTGAGGTCGAAGCTGTCAGCGGAGTCTGGCTCCCGTAGGAGTCCGGACGAAGTCTGTCTGCAGCCGTTGGAGTCGAGGACGAAGCCCGGCTCCCGTAGGAGTCCGGGCGGAGTCTACTTGAGGTCGAAGCTGTCGGCGGAGTCCGACTCCCGTAGGAGTCCGGACGAAGTCTGTCTGCAGCCGTTGGAGTCAAGGACGAAGCTCGGCTCCCGTAGGAGTCCGGGCGGAGTCTTCCTGCAATCAAAGTTAAAGGTGAAGTCCGGCTCCTATAGGAGTCCGGACGGGGCTTACCAGCAGTTGGCACTGAGGACGAAGCCCGGCTCCCGTAGGAGTCCGGGCGGAGTCTACTTGAGGTCGAAGCTGTCGGCAGAGTCCGGCTCCCGTAGGAGTCCGGACGCAGTCTGTCTTGCAGCCGTTGGAGTCGGGGACGAAGCCCGGCTCCCGTAGGAGTCCGGACGGAGTCTTCCTGCAATCAAAGTTAAAGGTAAAGTCCGGCTCCCGTAGGAGTCCGGACGGGGTTTACCAGCAGTTGACGTTGAGGACGGAGCCCGGCTCCCGTAGGAGTCCGGGCGAAGTCTACTTGCTGTTGAAGTCGTCGGTGGAGTCCGGCTCCCGTAGGAGTCCGGACGCAGTCTGTCTTGCAGCCGTTGGAGTCGGGGACGAAGCCCGGCTCCCGTAGGAGTCCGGGCGGAGTCTTCCTGCAATCAAAGTTAAAGGTGAAGTCTGGCTCCCGTAGGAGTCCGGATGGGGTTTACCAGCAGTTGACGTTGAGGACGGAGCCCGGCTCCCGTAGGAGTCCGGACGCAGTCTGTCTTGCAGCCGTTGGAGTCGGGGACGAAGCCCGGCTCCCATAGGAGTCCGGACGGAGTCTTCCTTTAAGGTCGGCCTTGCTGGCAGAGTTGTTGATTCTGTTGAGGACTTCGGCTGGAGGTATTTCATACCCAACAAGTGGGAAGATATCACAAAAAAATTTCTTTGCATCACTATACGATTGGCTTGTAGGACACTATTCTTTTAATCTCTCACTTGCACTAAAGCCAATCGTCCCTGTACCAGATGTCCATACAATTAAGGTGGCGATCACACTGCTGCTGTGTAAAGGCTCAGTGAATTGGTCCATTATGATGTTCTCATTTTATGATCAAATCATGAATGAGATGAAAGTGCCTAGGATTTGCCTGGGTTCTTGGTGAGACCATTCCCAACTCAGTGATGAACCCTTCATCAGGTGACTTTCCTTAGCAATCTTTACTAACAGCAATTAACTGAGTCAAATACAGTTTGCGATTTGGAACTCTTTCAATTTACTGCTCCTCTAGTACTTCTTAAGTACTTAGAAAAAGTTTTTCACAATTTTCAAAATATCCTATCACGGATTTGCCTAAAAACAATGATTATACACAAGGCATAAGCTGTTGGGAATAGTGTCCCAAAGCCAATCATCAGTCTGTTGATGGTTGTGCTTCTTTTTATATTAATATATAAATTATAAATAAATAAAAATTATTTTGGCATTTTCATCATAAATTATTTCATCTTCTAATGAACTCTTATGTTGTGATGAAATCCTTAGGACTATTTAGACTCGACAAAGGAGGATTTATCGTTTAGTCCTTAAATCTGTTTGCGACCAAATGATATGTTGTTACCAAGGACAACAATATTTATCAAGCATAGGTCGTTGTGTGCCATATGGGTTGGTTGTCCTCTTAACCAAGGAGTGTGGAGACACTGGTATAGCATACAGGTGAGATGTAAGAGTACATCTGCACTGAACGTGACCGACTCCGTAGCTTTTTCTGCTGTCATGATTTGCTCTGATGGGATATGGGTATAACTGTCTCTCTGACCTGAGACCGCCACGGTGACTTGCAAGCAATTCACTGCATTTAGGCACTGATAAACACTTAATTTAAGTCATTTAAAGTAAAAAATTATATTTAATTTATTTTATTTATTAAGAATTTGATGCTTCTTTTTATATTTTACAGAAAAGATGATCGTCGATACAAAGAGTCCGATTCATAGATCAAAAAGACTCAAGTTTGAAAAAAAATGGACTTAAAAGAAAATTAAAATAAAAGAAGGATGCATACGGTATTATAGAAAATGAAGATACTATGCAAAGAATCCAAAAGGATATAGATGTAATTGTAAAGAAACAAAAGTTTCTTTTTGGAATAAATTTTTTTTTTTGAAGCGTTAACACGTGCGTGAGCGCACAGAAGGCTCACGCGGGCATGACGCGGAAGCAACGCGGGTGAGGCAACGGGTGTGGGCGTGGGCGCGGGCGCGAGGCAAGCAGGTTCGCAGGGAATTTGATGCTGTGGACACAGTGATGAACAAATGCTTATTAAAAAGAAAAAAATATGATATTTAGAAATATTTCAAAAGGAAGAATTTATATTTTCTTAATCTGTTTGTGATCTTTCCATCTCATCCATTCATCTTTTAGTCCTTAGTATTTTCTTTAGTCCCACATCGAAAAATCATGTAAAACTCCTCCCTCCTAACACCTATAAAAATACTTTTGTACTCCCATTGGACGGGGAGCCCAGAAATTTTTCTAGAGCCTTGCATAGAGGAATAGAAAGGGACTACTTCATGAGCAGCTAGGCTAGCAGTCTCGGGAGTGGAGAAAAAATTTTATAACGACACAGATATAGGTTTATTATTCTAAACTTTCTTATATTTCTTTATATGCAATAAAGATTATGCTTTTTATTTAAATCGTCATAAGTTCTTTATTTGCTCTCTTTCATATGCTTTCTTGTTAGATTAATATTAGGAACAACTTTTACTTTCCGGAGATGCGCCGTGATCTACGGATACGGAACGTACTGAGGAAAGAAAAGTTGTTTACCTAGTACTTTCCGGAGACATGCCGTGATCTATGGGTACGGAGTGTGCCGAAGAAAGATAGATATTTTTTCTAAGATTAATCGCATCTATTTAATTAAAAAAGAGATACAACTCTGCTAGTGTAAAATTAATTCAAAACTCCCGAGCTCTTTATTTTCTAATTACATCAATTTTAAGATAATTTATTTTCTAAATCAAAACAACGCTTCTTTCTTTTATTTTATAATCTTAACTTAGCCCAAGGTTCCTGAGGATACGATCTCGACTCATCCTACCTACGTAGTGAGTAGAGTTATTTTTGGTGCTATCAACGACTACGCATCAAATTTTGGCGCCGTTGCCGGGGACCTTGGCACGGTTGAATTAAAAAAAAAAATCATTGACATTTCATAACACTTAACTAAAATAGCGTAACCCCAAATATAAAAATTTATAACTTGATTGGACACCTTGTTTTTTTGCATTGCATCTCCATAATTAACTTTAAGTGCGCAACCCATTAATCAGATAAGGTGGGGATTTGATCACCCTTGGCCCAAAAATCATAACCATCATTCTGCATTAAACCAAGTCTTAATTTTAAAATTAATTAGATATTGACCCCTAAGGATTTCGAGCTCATTAGGACAAGTGACCCTGAGAGTTGAACCAGGTTAGACTTGGTCAGCTAGCTGGTGTCTAGGCAAGTGATTTGTGGGACGACTGGGCCCAAAGAAAGGTGGTTTTTAATTGGTTCCATTCGCTGACCTGGCCAATTTAATTGGTGTCTAAGGAAAGCAACGGGGGGACTCCCACCAACTTTACACTTACCTAGCCAGTTGGTTGGTCAAGCTCCGACTTGGAGGGCTTGAAGGCTAACTATAGTTAGGAGCTATCTAGAAATAGGGTAACTTTAGGATAGAGAGTCCACTGCGTGCTAACTTGATTGTAATTAAAATCTAACCACAACTAATTTTTCTATTAGTTTTAGGACTTCTTAGGATCTCTTCTTTAGAACTTTTTTCTCTCTTCTCTTCTCCTCTTAATAAAAAAAAAATATTGATTTCCTACTGAGTAACCGGACCCCTTCGTCTAAGTAAGTATTGTGGTTCACGTAAAAAAGTGAGCAATGTTAAAAAAAAAAAAATCCTTAACAGACTAGGATAGTCCTACATAGATCTTTTAGTTATTTATTTTTGATACGTAGTCGTTGATAGCACCAAAAATAACTCTACTCACTACGTAGGTAGGATGAGTCGAGATCGTATCCTCAGGGACCTTGGGCTAAGTTGAGATTACAAAATAAAAGAAAGAAGCGTTGTTTTGATTTAGAAAATAAATTATCTTAAAATTGATGTAATTAGAAAATAAAGAGCTCGGGAGTTTTGAATTAATTTTGCACTAGTAGAGTTGTATCTCTTTTTTAATTAAATAGATGCGATTAATCTTAGGAAAAATACCTATCTTTCCTCAGTACATCCTGTACCCATAGATCACGGCATATCTCCGAAAAGTACTAGGTAAACAACTCTTCTTTCCTCGGCACGTCCCATATCCGTAGATCACGGCGCGTCTTCGAAAAGTAAAAGTTGTTCCTAATATTAATCTAACATGAAAGCATAAACAAAAGCATATGAAAGAGAGCAAATAAAGAACTTATGACGATTTAAATAAAAAGCATAATCTTTATTGCATATAAAGAAATACAAGAAAGTTTAGAACAATAAACCCATCTCTGTGTCGTTATAAAATTTCTTCTCCACTCTCGAGACTGCTAGCCTAGCTGCTCATGAAGTAGTCCCTTTTTATTCCTCTATGCAAGGCTCTAGAAGAATTTTTGAGCTCTCCCTCCAATAGGAGTACAAAAGCTCTTTTATAGGTGTTAGGAGGGAGGAGTTTTACATGATTTTCTGATGTAAGACTAAAGAAAATACTAAGGACTAAAAGATGGATGGATGAGATGGAAAGATCATAAACAGATAAAGAAAATATAAATTCTTCCTCTTGAAATATTTTCAAATATCATATTTTTTTTTCTTTTAATAAGCATTTGTTCATCACTGTGTCCGCATCATCAAATTCCCCGTGAACCTGCCTGCCTCGCGCCCACACCCGCACCCGCTGCCTCGCTCGCGTTGCTTCCGCGTCGCGCCCGCGTGAGCCTTTTGCGCGCTCACGCACGCGTTAACGCTTCAAAAAGAAATTTTTTTATTCCAAAAAGAAACTTTTGTTTCTTTACAATTACATCTATATCCTTTTGGATTCATTGCATAGTATCTTTATTTTCTATAATATCGTATACATCCTTCTTTTATTTTAATTTTATTTTAAGTTCAAATTTTTTCAAACTTGAATCTTTTTGATCTATGAATCGGACACTTTGTATCGGCCATCATCTTTCCTATAAAACATAAAAAGAAGCATCAATTTCTTAATGAATAAAATAAATTAAATATGATTTTCTGCTTTAAATGACTTAAATTAAGTATTTATCACACCCCAACTTAAATTTTGCTCATCCTCGAGTAAAATAGATATATCAGTATTGTGTACCGACTCGGTCTTGAATCAAAAATTAGGTTAGGCATCTCAAAAGGTAGATGATACCTGGTCAGACCATTAAAGAGATACTTCATTGGATTATCAATTTGACCCAACTAGTGGCTGAGTATTAACTAAAGAAATTTCAAGAGCTTTTCTTTCACCAACTCCCCACTTTACTCTTTAAATCCTCTAACTTAATGTGAGAGGGATTTATTATCTTCTTGCAATTTAGTCTCCTTATTATCCATTTTTTTTTTTAACATTGCCCACCTTTTTACACGAACCACAACACTTACTTAGGTGAAGGGGCTCGATTACTCAGTAGGAAACTAATATTTTTTTTTAAATAAAAAATATATTTTAAGGAGAATTTTTGCATACCTCAACCTTTCCACCCAATCTCTCATAAAGCAGATTCTTTATTGAGATCAACAAGAAGAGGGTTGTAGAATCACTCCTAAAATTTGGTCTAGTCTAAACCCTACCATTCATTGGGTTTTCTTCATAATTTATTCCTCAGTATCTCTAAAATTATCTTGACCGTTAATCATTTATTTATTAGGATGCCTAATTGACTCTTAATCAAAATAAAATTCGGATACACAAAACTAATTATTTCTGACCATACTCGAGGATTTGATTAATTTTCATTTCCTTCCCCCCCCAACTTAATCTACATTGTTCTCAATGGAGTAGGAAAGTAAAGAAAATAAAAGGAGAGAGTGCACCTGGGATAATTTTGCTTCGGAAGTTGAAGATAGCTTCATTGATTAATAGGGTCTTGTTCTAAATTCCTGTAGCTGCAGTAAAGTAAAAAAAATATGAAATCATTTGGTTGCCTCCCAACAAGCGTTAAGTTTTACGTCTTCAGCCAGACGTCAAGTTTATTGACAAACTCTTCCATACAGAGCGGTCTTTTATTCTTAAAAAAAATGAAGATCAGTTAAAATAAAATAAAAGAAATTTGGATTGCCTCCCAAAAAGTGCTAAGTTTAATGTCTTCAGCCAGATGTCATATGCAATAAAACCAACAAAAGGTGGACAATGGCTCATACTTGATTGTCCATGGAGGAGTGGTTTTATCGTGTGGTGTATCTAACAAGGTGTTAACTTCTTTCATATATCCCTCAAAGTCATATACTTCAAAGTGAACCAAGCAAGTATCTAAGGGGTCTGGTGCTAGAATTGTGGGTGTTGCATCTTCTATAATGTCTTCTAGTGTATCTACTTCGAAGCAACTATCCATTGATGGTCCTTGAGAAGCACCAAACACATTCAGTCTCAGTTTCTTATTCCCAAACGATACATCCATGACTCCTGTCCTATAATTAATGCATGCATTTGCTGTAGCTAGAAAGGGTCGTCCTAAGATAATGGGAATTTATCTTGGATTGCCACTTAGTTCCATGTCGAGAACCAGAAAATCAACTGGAAAGTAAAACTCATCTACCTTGACCAAGACATCCTCAAGCATTCCACGTGGTTTCTTAATTGATCTGTCGGCTAACTGCAGTGTGACTGATGTGGGTTTCAGTTCTCCGAATCCAAAAAGTTCATACACTGAACTAGGTAAAAGATTCACACTTGCCCCTAAGTCCAGAAGAGCTTTTTCAATGTGATAATCTCCTATAACACAAGAAATAATAGGGGCTCCTAGGTCCTTAAGCTTTGGAGGAGTGGCATGCTGGAAGACAGAACTAGCCTGTTCAGTGAGGCATACTTTCTTTGGGATTTGTGATCTAGATTTACGTTTTTGGGTGCACAAATCTTTCAAAAATTTGGCATAAGCAGGGACCTATTTGATTGCGTCTGGAAGGGGAAGATTAATTTGGACTTGCTTAAATAATTTCAATATCTCGTCGAGTCTTTCTCCCTTCTTATCTGCAGGAATAGGGGCTTTCAGGGCATCTAAAAATGAGACTTTAGGCAAATAAGATGATTCCGGTGCAGTTGGTTCATTCTCTATTTTAAAGTCCTCCTTGTTCTTGGGTGATTTGGCTTCGGTTAGAAGTTTAGGATCGGTCTCATTGGTTTTACTAGTATGTTCAATGACCTTCCCACTTCTCAGAGTCATGATTGATTTGGCATGTTCAGAAAAAGCTTCTGGGGTATTAGAACTCTCAATCACAAATTGTCCTCTTGGGTTGCTCTCGGGTTGGCTAGGTAATTTTCCTCCTTCCCTCCTATTGAATGCAGTCGCTAGTTGACCTATTTGGGTCTCTAGCTTAGCAATGGATTGTGTGTGGGAGTTAAGGATCTGAGTGTTGACTTCTAATTGTTCTAGTGCTTTCAGAACTTTTTCCTCAAAAGCTAAATTGTGACCGGTAGTAGACGGTTGAGGAGCATTTTGAAATTGATGGTATGGTCCATGCCTATATGTTGGGTCCTGATATTGAGGTCGAGGTGCGGTAGGGTCAACCATTGGTTGTGGTCTCCAAAAAAAATTTGGATGGTTTCTCCAGCTGAGGTTATAAGTGTTCGAATAAAGATCGTTTCCTGGTCTGCGAGCTTGTTGGACTTGAGCTTGCTGAATCTGCTCGTGCACAAACTCAGAAAATTGAGGTGCGGCTGGATATTCACTAACAAAATAGTTCGGACTTGCACACAATGCACAAACTTCTTGGATTGGGTTAGGTGGAATCGGGGATTGTCCAGTATTTAGAAGACGGTCTAATTTTTGGGATAGTTTATCTACCTTACTGTGGATATCCATGACGTTTCTAATCTGATAAATTTCACTTCTTTTTTGTTGAAGCATGGGTTGTTCTTTAGAAGTGGCAGACATATGATGTAGGGAATTCTCACTAAGTGTTTCAAAGAGCTGCCAGGCTTCATCCTCACTCTTTAGCATTAATGTCCCACCACATGATGCATCAACCATTTGTCGGTGTTTCTCCGATAGACCATCATAAAAATACTGACAAAGTTGCCATTTAGGGATAGCATGGTGTGGATATTTACGAATGAGGTCCCTTAACCTTTCCCATATCTCATGAAAAGTTCACCCTCCAATTGGGAAAAATAGTGATAGCTTTTTTAATTTGATTTGTTTTTCCAATTGAAAAGTATTTCTTGAGAAATTCTCTTTGAAGATGTTCCCAAGTTGAAATAGTTATAGAGTCTAAGGAGTTTAACCAATGTTTGGCTTTGTCTTTAAGTGAGAAAGGGAACAGTTTCAACCTAAGGGCATCATCTGAGAAATTTTGGATTTTTACTGTGGAACAAATTTCAAGAAATTCATCCAAGTGTTTGTATGGATCCTCGTTATTAAGTCCATAGAATGATGGCAATATTTGAATAATGCTAGCTTCTACTGGAGGTGCTTGAATGCATGGAGAGTAGGTATACGAGGATGGAGTGAAGTATTCTCTCAATGAGCGTGGAGGATTAGCCTCATCAGGTGCAGCCATGTTTCTAACTCGGATAGTCCTAAGAGTCTTTTCTAATTTTTCATCTAATGGTTGCAATTCGGGTTTTAGTGATCGTCGTCCTAACATGTAACTAAAAGGTCTATGTAGGACTATCCTAGTCTGTTAAGGATTTTTTTTTATTAAGATTGCCCATCTTTTTACGTGAACCACAACACTTACTTAAGCGAAGGGGCTCGGTTACTCAGTAGAAAACCAATATTTTTTTTTTTATTAAGAGGAGAAGAGAAGAGAGAAAAAAGTTTTAAAGAAGAGACCCTAAGAAGTCCTAAAACTAATAGAAGAATTAGTTGTGGTTAGATTTTAATTACAATCAAGTTAGCACGCAATGGACTCTCTATCCTAAAGTTACCCTATTTCTAGACAGCTCCTAACTGTAGTTAGCCTTCAAGCCCTCCAAGTCGGAGCTTGACCAACCAACTGGCGAAGTAAGTGTAAGGTTGGTGGGAGTCCCCCCGTTGCTTTTCTTAGACATCAATTAAATTGGTCAGGTCAGCGAACGGAACCAATTAAAAACCACCTTCCTTTGGGCCCAGTCGTTCCGCAAACTACTTGCCTAGACACCAGCTAACTGACCAAGTCTAACCTGGTTCAACTCTCAGGTCACTTGTCCTAATGAGCTCGAAATTCTTAGGGGTCAACGTCTAATTAATTTTAAAATTAAGGCTTGGTTTAATGCAGAATGATGGTTATGATTTTTGGGCTAAGGAAGGGTGATCAAATCCCCACCTTATCTGATTAATGGGTTGCGCCCTTAAAGTTAATTATGGAGATGCAATGCAAAGAAATAAGGTGTCCAATCAAGTTAGAAATTTTTATATTTGGGGTTACGCTATTTTAGTTAAGTGTTATGAAATGTCAATGATTTTTTTTTTTTAATTCAACCGTGCCAAGGTCCCCGGCAACGATGCCAAAATTTGATGTGTAGTTGTTGATAGCACTAAAAATAATTCTACTCACTACGTAGGTAGGATGAGTCGAGATCGTATCCTCAGGGACCTTGGGCTAAGTTGAGATTACAAAATAAAAGAAAGAAGCATTATTTTGATTTAGAAAATAAATTATCTTAAAATTGATGTAATTAGAAAATAAAGAGCTCGGAAGTTTTCAATTAATTTTGTACTAGCAGAGTTGTATCTCTTTTTTAATTAAATAGATGCGATTAATCTTAGAAAAAATACCTATCTTTCCTCAGCACACTCCGTACCCATAGATCACGGCATGTCTCCGAAAAGTACTGGGTAAACAACTCTTCTTTCCTCGGCATGCTCCGTATCCGTAGATCACGGCGTGTCTCCGGAAAGTAAAAGTTGTTCCTAATATTAATCTAACAAGAAAGCATAAATAAAAGCATATGGAAGAGAGCAAATAAAGAACTTATGACGATTTAAATAAAAAGCATAATCTTTATTGCATATAAAGAAATACAAGAAAGTTTAGAACAATAAATCCATCTCTGTGTCGTTACAAAATTTCTTCTCCACTCTCGATACTGCTAGCCTAGCTGCTCATGAAGTAGTCCCTTTCTATTCTTCTATGCAAGGCTCTAGAAGAATTTCTGGGCTTCTCCTCCAATGGGAGTACAAAAGCCTTTTTATAGGTGTTAGGAGGGAGGAGTTTTCCATGATTTTCTGATGTGGGACTAAAGAAAATACTAAGGACTAAAAGATGGATGGATGAGATGGAAAGATCACAAATTGATAAAGAAAATACAAATTCTTCCTCTTGAAATATTTTCAAATATCAAATTTTTTTTCTTTTAATAAGCATTTGTTCATCACTGTGTCTACAGCATCAAATTCCCCACGAACTTGCCTGCCTCGCACCCGCGCCCATGCCCGCACCTGCTACCTCGCCCGCATTGCTTCCGCGTGGCGCCCGCGTGAGCCTTCTGCATGCTAATGCACGCGTTAACGCTTCAAAAAGAAATTTTTTTATTCCAAAAAGAAATTTTTATTTTTTTACAATTACATCTATATCCTTTTGGAATCCTTGCATAGTATCTTCATTTTCTATAATACCGTATGCATTCTTTTTTTATTTTAATTTTATTTTAAGTCCAATTTTTTTCAAACTTGAGTCTTTTTGATCTATGAATCGGACTCTTTGTATCGGCGATCATCTTTCTTGTAAAACATAAAAAGAAGCATCAAATTCTTAATAAATAAAATAAATTAAATATGATTTTCTGCTTTAAATGACTTAAATTAAGTGTTTATCAGACACTGGACTACCTAAATTTCTAATTCAGTGACGGAAGGCTGCTGGGTGTAGTCAGGTACTTGACTTGTCGGTGCGTGTGTCAAGATGGGATTGACCACTCCAGTTCAGGAGCTGTGTACAGTCGTGTTTCAATTTAGCAAAATCTTGGCCAGGGTAGTCCTAGTGAGGAGTCACAGGACTGATTGAGTTAAGCACGATTCGGATGATCTAATCAGGGTTGACAGTTTAATCCTGAGTCGTCCTATACACAGGGGTCAAAAGGGATGAATTATACAGTAACCATATTTACGTAGGTTCTGAGTGTTGCGATTGCGACTATTTGATCTATCCGAATATCGGGTATCATTGCTAGATGGTCACTTCGATTAGTACAGGAATTGGTTCCTGTGCTACCGGCTTAGGTTCGAACCTGCGGGGTCACACACATTAGAGGTTCCTATCTGATCTGATGGCTGATGAAGAGTCTTAATGCTCTTGGACTATGAGTCCTACGTGTCTGAAACTCTGTGATCGAGAATCAGAATTCTCTAATCATGAGTTCCACACATTTTGGGTACCGGGGTCAAGAGTCCCACTGATTTGGGACTTTTTGATCAGGATTTCATATCGATGGACTCTGATGTCCGATTGCCCATCGAATTTGGACTCAGTATTTATGAGAGGTTTAATTAGTGAGTTGATCACTAATTAACTCAATTTGATTGAGTAATTATTTTTGGATCAAGTCCAATTGAATTGGATTCAGTTGGGTTTGACCAGATTAGGTTAATTATTGACCTAATCGCTAAGATATTTTGGTCACTAATTTGATCAAGGGTTGGGCTTAGTCAATTCCTGATTTAATTAGAATTTTATTGAGCCTAATTAAGCCTAATTAAGTTGGGTTTAACTTAGTCTAGTTGTGCCTAACCTATTTTGATTAGGTTGGCTCAATTAGGCTGAAACCACCTTTTGAATTCTCTCCCTGTGCCACCTCACTTATCTGCACCCATTTGAATTCATGAGAAACAACTTCTCGTGAATCTTCTCCCATGCAGAAGCCTTCCCACGCCCTCCCTTGTGCGCCATTTTGAATGGATAATGATAGGATTGGTTGGCCATTCAAATTCAAAGGATGTTTGAATTTGAATGGATAACAAATCTCTGCGCCCACCCTTTATTTTGTGCGCCCCTTCTTCCACAGGAGAAAAGGTTTCTCGTGTAAAGTCTCCACGTACAAAGATGCCCACGCCCCTCTCTTCTCACGCGTAGAGTGGATAAGAATGAGTTGGTTGGCATTTGAATTCAAATTCGATTTGAATTCAAGTGAACAACCACTTATCTTTATCCTTTCACGCGGTAAAAATGCTGCAAAGACGCAGTCTTGCACCGTTTTAAAAAGGAAGAGAAGGTGGGGCGTGCGAACATCTTATCCTTGAGAGAAGGGTGGCGTGAGAAAAGTCTGGTGCGTGAGAAAAGAAGAGAAAAGAAAAAAAAGTGGGTGCAAGTTTTTTCTTGTGTACCCTAGGGTTTCTACTTAGGGTTTGGGAAGTGAGAAAGTAAGCTACGAGTGTCGTGAGCCCACCAGATTTCAGGGAGAGTTTGATCAACCTCTCAAGTACATCTGCTGATGATCCGGAGCATCCGAGGAGTCGGCAGATCAAGATTGAAGGAGTTCGATCAACATCGGCTGTCAAAAGGGTTCTGCAACAAACTAGCATTCGTGAGGAGCCGATCAGACCGGGAGCTTTGTGTGGACGATCCGTAGAGGCCAGACACACTGTGTGGCTATATTGCGATGATCAGATCCTCTCGATGGTGATCAGATTGTGGTGATCGACTACCCGCACAAAGATAATGTGTTCTGAACACATAACAGTAAAATATTTACTGTAGAAGTTTAAATTTTAAATTTAAATACATGCTATATATATCATATTTAGATCCATATGTAGGGTTAATACATGTTAATTAATTTGATTAATTAATAATTTTTACTATAAAATTATAATTTTAAAAAAATTTTAAAATTATCATTTTACCCCTGCATTGAAATTCACATCAAATGGTATCAGAGCGGGTTCTAAAATATGATATATATTTGCATACGTAGATTAAGTTGTAATTTAAAAGTTTAAATTTGAAATTTGAAATTCAAAATTTGAAATTTGAAATTTGTTCGAAATTCAAAATTCAGAAATTTGAAATTCAAAATTTGAAATTTGAAATTTGAATTTGAAATTTGAAATTCAAAATTTAAAAATTTGAAATTCAAAATTCAAAATTTGTTTAAAATTTCAAATTTGAAATTCAAAATTTAAAATTCAAAAATTTAAAATTTAAATTTATTTGAAATTTGAAATTCAAAATTTAAAATTTAAAATTTAAAATTTAAATTTTAAAATTGGTATATTTAGATATACTTTATCCAAGTAGCAAGTAGTCTAATTGGGTTGGTTGCCATGGTCGTCCGATCATAGGAGAAAAGTAGGGTTTAAAGGCCCTCTCCTCCCATTCGATGGGGTTTTTCTTTGGCGGTAGGAGTGCCGCTGCAATTATATTCCATGCAGACGAAGCTGCGAAAGGACTTAATTGTAAAGGTTCAATTGTAAAATTTATTATGAATGTGTTAGATTAGATCTAAAAGAATATTCATGATTTATTTTGATTGAGTTATTTTCTGTTATGTAATTAGCAATAGGATTGCTGTTTATGAAATATGCTGATCCGTTTGTGAAATGAGTCAACACATTTGGTGAACAGAAAATAAAATCTTTCAAATTTGAAAATTATTTTTGAAATGCCAAATCCTGACCCATCAGCCCAAATACTTAATTAAAAGAATTAAGTGTTGTCAAGTTGGTTTAAAATTATGAATTAAGACCTAAGACAATTGCATAAACTTGTGGGTCAATGGGTTAGATGGATTAGGTCCATAATTGGGTTAGACCTAAAGTTAGCTTAAAGAAATGGACTAAATTAGAATAATTGGTTAAATCTAATCAAAAGTTGAATTAGATTAGGTCAAGGACACTCTAGACTCAACTCCAATAGTTGTAGTTAAATGGGTCCATGTCTTTAACTAGACCAAGATGGACTTAATTCATGGCTATGCGGTGGAACCCTATTTACTAAGTTGATCAAATTAAAACTAATGAACCGGTTGGTGTCTAAGGTAAGTTTGATAGTCTGACCAGTGGTTTTTAAGTGGGAGCTACTCGCATTGATTCGATCTCTGACGAGTTAATGGCATATCCTCACTACTGATCTCACTTACCTGGACAACCTGGTGAGTTAGATTTTGATTAGATCACTTGGTGATTAGGGCTCACCCATGTCATTAGGTAAATCAGTGTGACTGATTTAGATGCTCCTAATGCCGGTTTTAATTAAATCCTTTTTAATCTGACTTGGTGAAGTCAGTGGGAGGATTGAAATTGGCTGGTTAATTTCCTCTTTCCTATCCTTTAATAAAAATTCTCAAAAATTATTAGGTCCCTAAAATGATTAAGTTATAATGATAACTAAGTCATAGCCTCCCATTAAGTGAGTGATAATGAGTCCATTAGTTTAATAATCACTGGAGGCCCAAAGGCCTGGTGCTTAATGACTAATGGAATTATCATTCATAGTATGATAATTTGGTTGAGTCTTTTTGATGGTGGTCAGGTTGGCCGGCCAAAGTCGAGCCTGATCATTTATTGGTCAGATTCATAAAATCAAGTCATGTTAATGGTTGGACCTAACCAGATCTTTTCAGTGGAGGCCAAAGCCTACTGATTAGGTTCTGAGAAAAAATTAATTACTAGAAGTTGTTTAGAGAAACAACTGGTTATGAACCTACCCATAGATGCACATGGGTTGATCAACCAAAGTTGGGCTCGTGTGTAGTCTGTGTGGATTCTAGTACCCACTAAGGAATTAAAATAATTCCTCGAATTGGAGGTTGAGGCTACCAGTTCGTTAAAATATCGAGAGAAACTTTAGACTAAAGTCCAAGTCTTTAGTATTAATAATTTATATACTAATAAAGGTTTGATTTTCCTTTAATGCAGCTATGGCCGCTACCCTGTCGCTCCGATCATTATTAGATAATGATAAGCTCATGGGACCTAATTTCGATAGCTAGTATCGAAAATTGAAAATCGTTCTTGAGCATGAACGGATCCTTTATGTAGTAACGGATCTGGCACCTGAGGAGACAGTCCCGAACGCTAGAGGGGCGGTCTGAGACACTTACCAGAAGTGGCTCAACGACCGCACCACCGTTCGGTGCATAATGCTGGCGGCAATGAATGATGAGTTTAGCCATATGTTAGAGAATGTCCAGCCGCAAGAGATGCTTCAAATGTTGAACGATTCTTTTGGCACGCCTGACGACGTTGAAAGGCACAAAACTAGTTGTGCCATTTTCAATGTTCGGATGAGGGATGGGGCCTCAATCACCGATTATGTACTGTACATGATCGAAATGATTGAGCGCCTAAGTAAACTGGGCTTTCCCTTGCACGAGCAGCTAGCTAAGGATGCGATCCTTAATTCTTTGCCCAAGTCCTTCCTCCCCTTCCTTACTCATTTTCGGATGACAAAGCCTGCAGTGAACTACCACGGCTTGTTGGGGTTGCTGCAGAACTTTGAGAAGGACCACCAGCTCCATAAGGAGTCGGTGAATGTTGTGGGAGGGTCTTGTTCTGGTCGTCGACCCTTTAAGAAAGGGAAGAAGAACAAGAAGAAGAAGAACAAGAAGGTGCAGCCGCATGCTGGGACGTCTGCACAGGGTCAGACCAAGAAGCGCAAGCTTGACTAGAGCCAGATGGAGTGCTTCTTTTGCAAGAAGCAGGGGCACTGGAAGAGGAACTGTCCTCTATACATTGCCTCCCTGGATTTGAACAGGCCGAAGAAGAAGCAAGGTAATTATATGATAACACCTTACAACTTTTTCATTTGTGATACTACTACCTGGGTGTTGGATACCGGAAGCCCTTATCATATCTGTAATTCAATGCAGGGTCTGTAAGTCAGTAGGAGATTTGATGAAGGCGAGAGATTCCTGAACGTTGGAGATGGAAGCAAAGTTCTAGTTCTAGCTTTAGGAATCATGAACCATGTAATCAACTCTCATAATGTAATTCTGAGTGAATGTCACTATTGTCCAAGTTTTTTATTAAATATTATTTCTGTAGGCCTTTTGGCCATGTACAGTTATGAATTTTTAATAAAAAAAAATATTTACAATGTCATTTTGAATGGTGTTACAATATTTGTTGGACAACTAAATAATGAAATTTACTTACTATCACAGCCTGTTAATGTAGTTCAAACCTTCGGTAAACATCCTAGAATGGATAATATGTCAGAAGTCTACCTTTGGCACTGTAGGCTAGGTCATATTAATAAGAATAGGATAAACAGGTTGGCTCAAGAAGGAATTCTTGAAGTTGGTGATTGTGAATCATTTCCAACCTGTGAGTCCTGTCTTCTTGGGAAGATGACCAAGTCACCTTTTACTGGAAAAGGTGAGCGAGCCAGTGAACTCTTGGGTCTGGTACATTCTGATGTATGTGGACCCATGAGCTCAAGTGCAAGAGGTGGATATTTTTACTTCATAACCTTCACAGACGACCTATCGAGGTATGGATATGTCTACTTAATGAAGCATAAGTCGGAGTCGTTTGAAATGTTCAAACTATTCCAAAATGAGGTAGAAAAACAAACTGAGAAATATATTAAAACTCTTCGATCTGATCGAGAAGGTGAATATCTTTCCAATGAGTTTCTGACATATCTTGGGGAGAATGGGATTCTCTCTCAGTGGACTCCTCCTGGAACACCATAGCATAATGTTGTGTCTGAATGGAGGAATCAGACCTTGTTGGACATGGTTCGATCCATGATGGAGTTTGCTGGTTTGTTGATCTCCCTCTGAGGATATGCGCTCGAATCGGCTTGTTACCTTCTAAATAGGGTTCCGTGTAAGTCTGTAACCAAAACACCATATGAGATATGGATAGGATGTAAGGCAGTACTTTCGTACCTTAGGGTTTGGAGGTATCCGGCTTATGTTAAACATTTAATCACGGACAAGCTTGGACCTAGGTCTGACAAGTGTTATTTTATAGGGTACCCAAAAGAGACCAAAGGGTATTATTTCTACCTAGCTGATGAGCAAAAGATGTTTGTCAGCCTTAAGGCAATCTTTTTGGAAAAGGAGTTCTTTGGTGAAGGGACTGTTGCCTTTAAGGTCGAACTTGAGGAAGTTCGTGTTGGAAAATGTGTCCCAAAAAGCCAATCGTCAAACTGTTGACGGTTGAGCAACCAAGTATTGTAATTAATTTTTAATAAATAAAATATATTTGGCATCTTCATCATAAGCTTTCATCTTCTAATGAACTCCATTGTTATGATGAAGTCTTTAGGACTATTTAAGTTCGATAAAGAGAGGATTTATCGATTAGTCCTTAAAACTGTTCACGACTAAATGATAAGCTGTTAATAAGGACGACAGCTTCTATCGAGCATAGGTCGCTGTAGGCCATATGGGTTGGTTGTTCTCTTAACCAAGGAGTGTGGAGACATTGGTATGGCATACAGGTGAGATGTAAGGGTACATCGTCATTGAACGTGACCAACTCCAGAGTATTCTGCTGTCGAGAATGTCTCTGATGGGATATAGGTATAAGTGTCCCTAAGACTTGAGATCGCCTCAGTGACTTGCAAGCAACTCACTGTGCTTTGGTACTGGACTAACTGAATTTCTAATTCAGGGACGGAAGGCTTCTGGACACAGTCAAGTACTTGCGAAGTCAGAGTGTGATCGAGATGTGATTGACCACTCCAAGAGTTGGAGAAGAATGAGTCGCTGTATTTCAATTTAGCAAAACCTTGGCCAGGGTAATCCATCAGATGGATTTGATATTTTGAAATACAATGTGGACAACCTGATCAGAGTTGACAGTTGAACTCTGGGGTATTCTATGATCATTTTGGTCAAGGGGATGAATTATATGAAAACTATATCCGCATGGGTTCTAAGGATGTTGTTCTACACATTCGACCTATCCGGTCGTCGGGTACCATTGCTAGATGGTCACTTCGATTGGTACAAGAATTTGTTCCTGTGCTACCGGCTTAGGTTCGGACCTATGAGGTCACACACATTAGAGTTCATGATCCGATCGGATGGTTGATCAACGATTAAGAATCGTTCTAGGGTTAAATGATCAATACGATTGACATTTAACCCAGTGCAAGTATTCCAAGAGGATCGATTAGCAATTCGATTGCTAATTGGCTTAATTTGATTAAGCCAATGAGCTGAGATTAAGTCTAATTAAATATGATTTAATTAGATTTATTTTGGGCTTGATTGGATCAAGTCCAATTGGTTTATTGGATAAGTCAAGTGCAAGGAAAAACTAGTCCTAGTTCAACTAGGACTTGGATCAATCTAATTTTTAATTTGATGAGAAAATTAAATCAGATTTAAATCTAATTTAATCTGATTAAATTAGGTTCTTAATTGGGTTAAGACCTATTTTAATTAGGTTGATCTAATTTTGGTTTGATTTGGTTTGGGAAACCAAATTAAAACAAGTCATAAAATAGAATCCTAGTAAGACTAGGATTCCACCTTGCGCCACATAAGCCTTCCCCACGCCCTCTCTCTTATTCAACGCCAATCTCCATTTATTTTGTGCGACAAAAGTCCTCTCCTAGGTCTCTCCCACGTTCACAAAAGGTTTTCTCTCATCTTTCTTACATGGAAGGTGGTTTGGATCAAATAAAAAAGGAATAAGTTTGGATTTCGAATTCTATGAGATAGAGTTTTAGAAATCCAAAACTCTTTCAATTTTGCACCGAATTTATCCAAATTTTTTTTAAAATTTTCATAGCTTTTAAGGTACACATTGTGCACCCTTTTCTAGTGATCCATGCACGAAAATATGGAGAAGGTGCTCAAGAGTTGGGCGCCCCTTAACTTGCCATGTTTGGATAAGCCTTGACTAGGTATTTGACCTAGACAAGGACTCTATCATATCTCTCTGTATAAAACGAGTTTCTTCATGAAATTTTCGAAGAAGACAGAAATTTGAGAGACCTTTGTGCCATCCAAAAATCAGAGAGAAAGACCATTGGGTCGTAGAGATATAAAAGATGCAAGTTAGGGTGTCTAGAGAGAAAAACGTGAAGAAGAAGAGGGTCTTCTTCTAGGGTTATTTGTTTTCATATCTTTCCTCCTTCCATCTTGAGTTTCCTGAGAGTGTCTTAGATCTGAAACTCCTCCTTTTACTTTCCATCTTTGGAAGAGTCCAAATCAAGAAGAAGAAGGCACCTGATCAACCATCAAAGAAGGATCAGCGCAGTACTAGCATACTGTGCTGATTTCCTGAAGCAGGACTTCTGATCGAGATTCGTGGGCTCGTGTGGACGACTCCTAGAGGACGGACGCGTGTGCGGCTTGCAACATCATCCTTAAGCCCGGATCAACGAGGTTAGAGCATCTAACTTGCAAGGTAATAGATCTGATCTATTGTTTAATACATACATTAGATGTGGTATAGAAACATGTTGATATGATCAACATGTAGTTCATGCTATATTTATATATTTTAATTTTTGATTTAATGCTATGTAATAATCATGTAATAAGATCTTAGATCTAGAGATTCTCTGGTTTTAGAAAATAAATTTTGATTTATTTTAGTCTTCCGCTGTATAATCTTGAAAAAGTTTCAAGATCTAACCCTGAAACTCTAGATCTGGTTACTACAATTGGTATCAGTGCCTAGGTTCTTTATTACATGATTATTTATATATGCTTAGATTATTTCTTAGATTAGATCTAATTTATAATCTGATTATTAAATCTGAAATTAAAATTTTAGATCAATCACAAACTGCAAGGTTGTTCTGCTGTAAGGTTTACCCCTTATAGTGCAAAGGTTGTCCTAATTTGTGTAGATCTAGCTTTAATCATAAATTTGTTAGATATGATCTAGATTAAATTTATGATTTATTAGATTTAAAAGATGTTTACATCTGAAATAAAATCTCTTTGTTAATAATTTTTGTGCAAAGAAATTGTTTAAAGTTGAAATTGTTTCAATTACATGAACCTGTTTAGATTAGATCTAAAGTAGTTTCATGTTTATTTCACTTGTATCTTGATTATGAATCAAACATGCAATATGGTTGGTAGAATCATATTGTAAAATTGTTTTACAGATATGAAAATTATTTTTTGAAAAGCCAAACCCAACCCTCAGCCCAAAACTTAATTAAGAATTAAGAAGTTGTTTGATTAGGTTCTAGGATTGTGAATTGAAGAACCTAAGACACAAATCATAACACATTGGGTTAATGGGTTAGTGGGAATTAGGTCCATTAATTGGGTTAGACCTATGGTTAGATTAAAGATGGACTTAATTAGAGAATTGACTAAATCTAATCAATTGTTGTCTTAGATTAGGTCAAGGATTCTCTAGATCAATTACAATAGTTGTAGTTGGTCAAGTCCATGTCTTTAACGAGAACCAAATGGACTTGATTCTTAGCTAAGCGGTCTAGCACGAACTGTTAGGTTGATCTAATCGAAACTAATTAAACCAGTTGGTGTCTAAGGTAAACCAGACCGGTGGTTTTTAATTGGGAGCCCACTTACCTGGCCATTTCTGATGGTGTCTAAGGCAAGCTTTGGCAGACCCTCCCACTGATCGAACTTACCTGGCCTCTTGGTGAAATTATGTTTTGATCGGATTACTTGACTATTCGAGCTGACCCATGTCAGCTAGATAAATCAGTGTGACTGATTTAGGTGCTCCTAGACCAGCCCTTTTAATGGTCTCCCTTAAGCTGACTTGGTGAAGCCAGTGGGAGGATCATGATAAGCTGGTTCATCTTATCTCATCCTCTAAATTATTTAAATCTTCTAAAATTATTAGGTCCTTAAAATGATAAAGTTATGGAGATAACTGAGTCATAGCCTCCCATTAAGGTGTTTGATAATGAGTCCATTAACTCAATAATCATTGCAGACCCAAAGGCCTGGTGCTTGTTGACTAATGGAATTATCACTCATCATATGACGACTTGGAATTGTCTCTCTAATGGTGGTTAGGTGAGCCAACCAAAGTTGGGCTTAATCATTCGTTGGTTAGATATACCAAGTATGATCATGTTAATGGTTGGACCTAACTGGATCCTTACAGTGGAGGCCAAAGCCTACTGATTAGGTTTCTGGGGCAAAATTAAAATTACTAGAAATTGTTTAGAGAAACAATTGGTTATGAATCTACCCTTAGATGTACATGGGTTGGCCAACCAAAGTTGGGCTTGTGTGCAGTCTAAGTGGATTTTAGTACCCGCTAAGGAATTAGGGTAATTCCTCGAATTGGAGGTAGAGGCTACCAATTCGAATAAAATAGTGGGAGAAACCTTTTGATTAAAGTCCAAATCTTTAGGTTTAATGAATCAATTACTAATTAGGTTATGGTTCTTCTTTGTGCAAATATGGCCACTTCTCTATCGCTCCGATCATTGTTGGACAATGATAAGTTGGTGGGACCCAACTTCGGTAGCTGGTACCGAAAGTTGAAGATAGTCCTGGAGCATGAACGGATCCTATATGTGATAATGGATCCTGCACCTGAGGAGCCAGCTGTCAATGCATGTGGAACAGTCAGACACTTACCGAAAGTGGCTCAGTGATCGGACCACGGTGCGCTGTATCATGCTGGCTGCTATGAGCGACGAGTTCAGTCGCAGATTCGAGACGGCTCAGCCAAAGGACATGCTTCAAGTGTTGGAGGATGCCTTTGGCACACCCGATGACGTGGAGAGGCACAAGACTAGTTGTGCCATCTTCAACGCCAAAATGCGGGATGGTGCCTCTGTCACTGATCATGTATTGTACATGATCGAGCTGATGGAACGATTGAGCAAGCTCGGCTTTCCCTTGCATGAGCAGCTTGGGAAAGATGCAATACTGAACTCACTGCCCAAGTCTTATCTCCCATTCCTCACTCATTATAGAATGATAAATCCTGAAGAGATCTACCACGGGTTACTAGGGTTGCTTCAAAACTTTGAGAAGGATCACCAACTCCTCAAGGAGTCGGTGAACTTAGTGGGAGGATCGTCTTCTGGTTCTCGACCCTTTAAGAAAGGGAAGAAGAACAAGAAGAAGAAAGTCAAGAAGGTGCAAGTTCAGGCTGGGACATCTGTGCAGAGCCAGACCAAAAAGATCAAGCCTGATAAGAGTCTATTCTACTGGCAAGCACCCTAGATTAGATAGTGTGTCAGATATCTACTTATGGCACTGTAGGCTAGGTCATATAAACAAGAACAGAATAAATAGGTTGACTCAAGAGGGAATCCTCGAAGTCAGTGATTGTGAATCACTTCCAACCTGTGAGTCCTGTCTTCTTGGTAAAATGACCAAGTCACCTTTTACTGAAAAAGGTGAGAGAGCTACTAAGCTCTTGGGCCTAGTACATACTGATGTATGCGGGCCCATGAGCACACCAGTGCTAGAGGTGGATATTTCTACTTCATAATTTTCATGGATGACCTATCCCGATATGGATATGTCTATCTGATGAAACATAAGTCGGATTCATTTGAAATGTTCAAACGATTCCGAAGTGAAGTAGTAAAATAAACTGAGAAGAGTATTAAAACTCTTCGATCTGATCGAGGAGGAGAATACCTTTCTAGTGAATTTCTCACATATCTAGGAGAGAATGGGATTCTCTCCCAATGGACTCCTCCAGGAACACCACAGCATAATGGTGTGTCTGAAAGGAGGAATCGGACTCTGTTAGACATGGTCCGATCCATGATGGGTTTTGCTAGCTTGCCGATATCCTTCTGGGGATATGCACTCGAATCGGCCTATTATCTGTTAAATAGGGTTCCAAGTAAGTCTGTAATTAAGACTCCATATGAGATATGGACAGGGCGTAAGCTAGTACTTTCACACCTTAGGGTCTGGGGGTGCCCGACCTATGTCAAACGATTAGTCACAGACAAACTTGGACCTAGGTCTGACAAATGCTCATTCATAGGGTACCCCAAAGAGACAAAAGGATATTTTTTCTACCATGCTGATGAACAAAAGGTGTTCGTCAGCCTTAAGGTAATTTTTTTTAGAAAAAGAGTTCCTTGGTGAAGGAACCGTTGCCTCTAAGGTTGAACTTGATGAAGTTCAATAGGTAGAAGGACCGACACCAATAGCTGAATCTGAGTCGGATATGATTAGATCAGATCTGGAGCCCAATATACCTGCACCATTAAGGTGATCCAGTAGAGTACCACGTCAGCCAGACAGATACTACGGTTTTTTGGTCCGGGACGGTGATCCCATCGAACTTGATGAGAATAATGAGGATCCGATCACCTATATGGATGCAATGCAGAGATCTGATTCTGAGAAATGGCTTGAAGCCATAAAATCCGAAATGGAGTCCATGAAGGTCAACGATGTATGGACATTGGTTGACCCACCTGAAGGGGTTAAACCCATTGGGTGTAAATAGGTCTTCAAAAAGAAGAGAGGTGCAGATGGAAAGGTGGAGACCTATAAAGCCCGTCTGATCGCCAAGGGGTATCGTCAACGTTATGGTATTGACTATGATGAGATATTTTCTCCTGTGGCAATGCTCAAATCCATTCGGATAATGCTTGCAATAGCTGCCCATTTGGATTATGAGATCTGGCAGATGGATGTAAAGACAGCTTTCTTGAATGGAGAGCTGACCGAAGAGGTGTATATGATACAACCTGAGGAGTTTACATCCACAAATGAGTCCAAGGTGTGCAAGCTTCAGAGATCCATTTATGGATTGAAGCAAGCTTCTCGGAGTTGGAACATGCGTTTTGATAAGGTGATCAAAACGTATGGCTTCATTAAGAATGAAGAAGAGCCCTGCATCTATAAATGGGCAAATGGTCCAGTTGTGGTATTCCTTGTCTTGTGCGTGGATGACATTCTCTTAATCGGGAATGACATCCCCACACTACAGGGAATAAAAGTTTGGTTGTCATCATAGTTCTCCATGAAGGACTTGGGTGAAGCATCCTACATCCTAGGGATGAAGATCTATAGGGATAGATCTAAAAGGATGCTTGGGTTATCCCAGTCCATGTACATAGACACTGTGCTGAAGAGGTTCAGCATGGAGAATTCCAAGAAGGGCTATCTACCGATAGGCCATGAAATTTTTCTCTCTAAGAAGGATTGTCCGACAACTCCTGAAGAGAGAGAGCGTATGAGTAGAGTTCCATATGCTTCAGTCGTGGGATCTATCATGTACGCCATGACATGTACAAGACCAGATATGGCATACTCACTAGGAGTAGTGAGTAGATACCAATCTGATCCTGGAGAAAATCACTGGAAAGTGGTTAAAGCCATCCTTAAGTATTTGAGAAATACTAAGTACCAATGATTGGTTTATGGCGAGTCAGATCTGAAACTTGTGGGGTTCACAGACTCCAGCTTCCAATCTGACCATGATGACAGCAGGAGCGTGTCGGGTTATATCTTTACTCTGAATGGTGGAGCCATCTGCTGGAAGAGTTCCAAGCAGCATACTGTGGCAGACTCTGTTTGTGAAGCGGAGTACATCGCAGCATCAGATGCCACGAAGGAAGCTGTGTGGCTGAGAAAATTCATCAACGAGCTCGGAGTAGCACCCTCCCTCGATGGTCCAGTCCTGCTCTACTGTGACAGCACTGGTACCATAGCTTAGGTGAAGGAACCCAAAGCACATCAGCGGACGAAGCACATCTTGCACCGCTTCTACCTGATCCGAGAGATCATGGATCGAGGTGACGTCGACCTTCAGAAGATCGACGGAAAGGAGAACCTAGCCGACCCCTTCACTAAAGCCCTGGCGATAAAGGAGTTCGACAACCACAAGTCGAAGATGGGTATTAGATATTGTGCCGAGTGACTTTAAGACAAGTGGGAGTTGTTGGAAAATGTGTCCCAAAAAGCCAATCGTCAAACTGTTGACGGTTGAGCAACCAAGTATTGTAATTGATTTGTTAATAAATAAAATATATTTGGCATCTTCATCATAAGCTTTCATCTTCTAATGAACTCCATTGTTATGATGAAGTCCTTAGGACTATTTAAGTTTGATAAAGAGAGGATTTATCGATTAGTCCTTAAAACTGTTCACGACCAAATGATAAGCTGTTAATAAGGACGACAGCTTCTATCGAGCATAGGTCGCTGTAGGCCATATGGGTTGGTTGTCCTCTTAACCAAGGAGTGTGGAGATACTGGTATGGCATACAGGTGAGATGTAAGGGTACATCGTCATTGAACGTGACCAACTCCAGAGTATTCTACTGTCGAGAATGTCTCTGATGGGATATAGGTATAAGTGTCCCTTAGACTTGAGATCGCCTCAGTGACTTGCAAGCAACTCACTGTGCTTTGGTACTGGACTAACTGAATTTTTAATTCAGGGACGGAAGGCTTCTGGGCACAGTCAAGTACTTACGAAGTCAGAGTGTGATCGAGATGGGATTGACCACTCCAAGAGTTGGAGAAGAATGAGTCGCTGTATTTCAATTTAGCAAAACTTTGGCCAGGGTAATCCATCAGATGGATTTGATATTTTGAAATACAATGTGGACAACCTGATCAGAGTTGACAGTTGAACTCTGGGATGTCCTATGATCATTTTGGTCAAGGGGATGAATTATATGAAAACTATATCCGCATGGGTTCTAAGGATGTTGTGCTACACATTCGACCTATCCGGTCGTCGGGTACCATTGCTAGATGGTCACTTCGATTGGTACAAGAATTTGTTCCTGTGCTACCGGCTTAGGTTCGGACCTATGAGGTCACACACATTAGAGTTCATGATCCGATCGGATGGTTGATCAACGATTAAGAATCGTTCTAGGGTTAAATGATCAATACGATTGACATTTAACCCAGTGCAAGTATTGCAGGAGGATCGATTAGCAATTCGATTGCTAATTGGCTTAATTTGATTAAGCCAATGGGCTGAGATTAAGTCTAATTAAATATGATTTAATTAGATTTATTTTGGGCTTGATTGGATCAAGTCCAATTGGTTTATTGGATAAGCCAAGTGCAAGGAAAAACTAGTCCTAGTTCAACTAGGACTTGGATCAATCTAATTTCTAATTTGATTAAAAAATTAAATCAGATTTAAATCTAATTTAATTTGATTAAATTAGGTTCTTAATTGGGTTAAGATCTATTTTAATTAGGTTGATCTAATTTTGGTTTGATTTGGTTTGGGAAACCAAATTAAAACAAGTAATAAAATAGAATCCTAGTAAGACTAGGATTCCACCTTGCGCCACATAAGCCTTCCCCACGCCCTCTCTCTTATTCAACGCAAATCTCCATTTATTTTGTGCGACAAAAGTCCTCTCCCAGGTCTCTCCCACGTTCACAAAAAGTTTTCTCTCTTCTTTCTTACATAGAAGGTGGTTTGGATCAAATCAAAAAGGAATAAGTTTGGATTTTGAATTCTATAAGATAGAGTTTTAGAAATCCAAAACTCTTTCAATTTTGCACCGAATTTATCCAATTTTTTTTTAAAATTTTCATGGCTTTTAGGGTACACATTGTGCACCCTTTTCTAGTAATCCATGCACGAAAATATGGAGGAGGTGCTCAAGAGTTGGGCGCCCTTTAACTTGCTATGTTTGGATAAGCCTTGACTAGGTATTTGACCTAGACAAGGACTCAATTATATCTCTCTGTATAAAATGAGTTTCTTCATGAAATTTTCGGAGAAGACAGAAATTTGAGAGACCTTTGTTCCATCCAAAAATCAGAGAGAAAGACCTTTGGGTCGTGGAGATATAAAAGACGCAAGTTAGGGTGTCTAGAGAGAAAAACGTGAAGAAGAAGAGGGTCTTCTTCTAGGGTTATTTGTTTTCATATCTTTTCTCCCTCCATCTTGAGTTTCCTGAGAGTGTCTCTGATCTGAAATTCCTCCTTTTACTTTCCATCTTTGGAAGAGTCCAAATCAAGGAGGCACCTGATCAACCATCAAAGAAGGATCAGTGCAGTACTAGCATACTGTGCTGATTTCCTGAAGTAGGACTTCTGATCGAGATTCGTGGGCTCGTGTGGACGACTCCTAGAGGTCGGACGTGTGTGCGGCTTGCAACATCATCCTTAAGTCCGGATCAGTGAGGTTAGAGCATTTAACTTGCAAGGTAATAGATATGATCTATTGTTTAATACATACATTAGATGTGGTATAGAAACATGTTGATATGATCAACATGTAGTTCATGCTATATTTATATATTTTAATTTCTGATTTAATGCTATGTAATAATCATATAATAGGATCTTAGATCTAGGGATTCTCTGGTTTTAGAAAATAAATTTTGATTTATTTTAGTCTTCCGCTGTATGATCTTGAAAAGTTTCAAGATCTAACCCTGAAACCCTAGATCTGGTTCCTACAGTTCGGCAGGTGAAAAAACCAACACAATTTGCTGAACCTGAATCGGATTTGGTTAGGTCAGATCCGGAGCCCATTGTTCCTACACCCTTAAGGCGGTCTGGTACAGTACCACGTCAATTGGACAGATACTATGGTTTCTTGGTCCGTGATGGCGATCCTGTCGAACTTGATGAAAATGATGAGGATCTGATCACCTACATGAATGCAATGCAGAGACCTGACTTTGAGAAATTGCTAGAGGCCATGAAATTCGAAATGGAGTTCATGAGGGTCAACGATGCATGGACATTGGTTGACTCACCCAAAGGAGTAAAATCCATAGGGTGTAAGTGGGTCTTCAAGAGGAAGAGGGGTGCAGACGAAAATGTGGAGACCTATAAAGCCCGTCTGGTTGTCAAGGGATATCGTCGACGTTATGGTATAGACTATGACGAGACATTTTCTTCTGTGGCAATACTCAAATCCATTCGGATTATGCTTGCGATAGCTGTCCATCTGGACTATGAAATCTGGCAGATGGATGTGAAAACAGCTTTTCTAAATGGAGAGCTGAACGAAGAGGTGTATATGATACAACCTGAAGGGTTCACATCCACAGATGAGTTTAAGGTGTGCAGACTACAGAGGTCCATTTATGGACTTAAGCAGGCATCCCGGAGTTTGAACATACGTTTTGATAGGACGATCAAGACGTATGGCTTCGTTAAGAACGGAGAAGAGCCCTGCATTTATAAGTGGTCTAATGGTCCAGTAGTGGTATTTCTTGTATTGTATGTGGATGACATTCTCTTAATCGGGAATGATGTCCCTGCATTACAGGGAATAAAGATTTGGCTGTCGTCACAGTTTTCCATGAAGGATCTGGGAGAAGCTTCCTACATCCTAGGGATGAGGATCTATAGGGATAGATCTAAAAGATTGCTTGGCTTATCTCAGTCCACGTACATTGATACTATGTCGAAGAGGTTCAGCATGGAGAATTTCAAGAAAGGCTATCTACCGATAGGTCATGGAATTTCTCTCTCGAAGAGGGATTGTCCGATAACACCTCAAGAGAGAGAGCGTATGTGTAGAATTTCATATGCTTCGACATTGGGATCTATCATGTACACCATGATATGTACACGATCAGATGTGGCATACTCACTAGGGGTAGTGAGTAGATACCAATCTGATCCAGGGGAGAATCACTGGAAGGTTGTTAAAACCATCCTGAAGTATTTAAGAAATCCTAAGGACCAGTGGCTTGTTTATGGTGAATCGGACTTGAGACTTATGGGGTTTACAGACTCTAGTTTCCAGTCTGATCACGATGACAACAAGAGTGTATCGAGATTTGTTTTTACCCTTAATGGTGGGGCTGTCTGCTGGAAGAGTTCCAAGCAGCACGCTGTGGCTGATTCAGTTTGCGAGGCAGAGTATGTCGCTGCATCAGATGCTACCAAAGAAGCGGTGTGGCTGAGGACATTCATCACCGAGCTCGGAGTAGCACCCTCCCTTGTTGGTCCAGTTCTGCTCTACTGTGACAGCTCTAGAGCCATAGCTCAGGTGAAGGAACCGAAGGCACACCAGCGGACGAAGCATATTCTGCGCCGCTACCATCTCATCCGAAAAATGATGGATCGAGGTGACGTCGACCTTCAGAAGATCGACGGAAAGGAGGTGGGATGTGGAACCTTTATCCTCTCATTCTCACACCAAAATCATCCAGATATGGGATGTGGAACCTAGGTGTAACACTCCCTTTTTATAGGAAAGAAGGTGCAACACCATGGTGTAGGGTTCCAGTGGTGCAGCGGAAGGATTAGGTATTTAAAATTTTCATTAAAAACATCCGATGCATTAAAAATCCTAATGCCCAGAAACTCTTGACTATATCAATCAAAGTATAATAAAATAAATTTAGATCAGAAGAATACCTATAATGCTAATTCAATTTTCACGAGGCGTCCAAGTGTCCAGATACACGAAAATTAAATCAAGGATATTGCTCCTTCTTCACCTTACTTCAAAAGTTCTAGCCCCTAGAACTCAACTAGCCACCAATCGATCAGATCTTTTTTCAGACTTAAGTCTGAACTTTTCTGAACCATCCACTAGACTTGACAATCTTTTTTTAGACCTTTTAAACCCTTAGAGCTATTAGGATAAGGCTTGTCTTAAAAGAACAAGCCTTATCCTAAAACCTAGAGTTGTAAGAGAGGGAGAGAGAGTGGATAGGGGATGTAAGAATTGAATGATCACCCTATCTGCCGTCCTCCATTTATAGCATCAGATGGGGTGCTAACAGAGAAGGCATGCCTCATCTAGAAAGGTATATCAAGTCCTCGTGTCACTTACTGAGAGTCCTTAAACAGAAGGACTCTTCAAGGGGTGATACGTCGATTTCTGTCTTCTCACGCATGCATGCCCAGAATGAGATACTTTTTGCATCTCTTTACATATCAGATTAGCATGAAATTTTGCCACATAAATATTTATTCAAATAGGAAGGCCATTACCAAATGACACATTATTTGGATAAGAGTTCATATGTGAGAAGGACTCTTCACCGAAGTGACGCGCGAGCACCTTCTCCCTATCGTGCACGCGCACGCCCAAAAAGGGTGTGAAAAGGAATCTTTCTTAATCTGATAATTTTTTAGATTTTTATCACGTGATTAGTACTTAAAACTGATTCTTATCATAAAAATTATCAGATAAAAAGTTGCTTAAGACTCCCTAAACAGAAAGAGTCTTCGCGTCCCTTCGCACATCTAGAAAAAACTGTCACACGTGCAGCAATGATTCAAGCAATTTTTTTATGCACAATCTGATAGATTTTTCATGCTTCAAAAGGTATGCTAGGTGGCTCATTATCTGATCTACTTGTTATAAAAAATAGAGGTCCAAAACAGAAGGATTCTTAGTTCTTCTCTACGCCACAAATAAAGTACACATGCATTCTGCATATTAGCACCAAGAGTCCTTCTTAAGTTGGACTTTTAGTTATTTGGCGTGTACACCAGATATGGTGCCTCTTTTTGGCTGCTTCTGGGTGGCTTGACCTAATGCAAATGCCCATCAAATTAGGCTAGCAAATGAGCAAGGCATGAGATCAAATTAATCTCTAAAAGAGCTAGAGATTCCACACGTGCTAGCATGCTTACCGGAATCCCGATTGAATCCAAAATTTCAATCAACCTTTTTAAAAAAGATCCTTGGCCAATTTTTATATATTTGTGACCCATTAGGTTCCACATCTAACTAGTAGTAGGTCCGGATACAAGTTGATCTAATTTGATTAGAATTTAATCTAACTGATTTAGGTCCAATCGAGCTAATCCGATTTTAGTAATTAGTACTCTTTCTAATTGGTATTTGAATTAAACTCTTTAATTCGATCAAAAATCTATAAGTTAAGATTGACATCTAGCAATGTATCATGACTACCTAGAAGATGTGAAAATTTGATAGAAATACCAAATATGCTCTTCAGTGGTAAGTTGCCGTGCAATACAATCTTTCGATCATCCTAGCACCCTGAATATGTTCATGAGTATGAAATCATGTCAAACTCAAATACATATTCATATCGATTCTCAATTAACCAATGATAACTCCAATGAAGAAGTAGTAAAAATTTTTTCTAATCTCCTTCCTACTTTCGGCCAAAAGATTTTTTTCTGAGTCATCTATGAATGAGAATACACAGGATGTGATCTCCTCTTACTAGGAGCGATCGATTTCATATTGACCTACTCACAACCTTCATCACACTCCTACCATATCCAGAACATTCCGTACATGTTTTAAAGCCATGCTTGAGTATGAACCAAAATATGGATTTATGTGCATAAGATTTTATAGTGATCTCAGGTCTAAGGATCACTTGCACAACTCCCACTTAGAGAATCATTTTTGACATGCAAGTAAAACTTCCATAAGATGTTCTTTTTCGTTGAGTCAATCAGTGGACTCATTTCTCAAATGAGCACCCACATCCTTGTATTAGTGTCCCATACAAGTGGCTAGTGAGATCTACCATCATCTCTATCGAGCATATATAGGATGTGCTAGTCTATTCAGAATATTGATCTCTGACTCAATATTTCTACGATCAGGAATATTTAAGATTAAAGTTTTAGGATTTTAAGTCTCACTAGCATGATCCATTCATGTCTCCTAAAATCATTGCCCTAATCTTTAAGATTGATCATAATCTTAGTCATAATAAAATACAGCTAATATGATGAATCAATGCCTCAAATAATAAATGTCATTACATGAGTTGAAAAATTATAAAGAAAAGTCCCATCGCAACATACTTGCGATTGGCTTATAGGGCACTCTTCTTTCAATCTCCCACTTGCACTAAAACTAATCACCTTTATATCTCATACAATCAAGATGAAGATTATATAGCTACTTTGGTATGGCCTTAGTGAATGGGTCTGTTATATTGTTCTTTCTATCTACTCATTCAAGGACAACATCTTGTCTCTAACGAGATGGAAGCGTCTGAGGATGTGCTTGGATCTATAATGAGACCTAGGTTCTTTAGCTTGAATAATGGTCCTAGTATAATCACAATAGAGTGACACCGATCCTTTATTCTTAGGAATGACTCCTAAATCCATGATGAACTTTTTTCATCCAGATAGCTTCCTTAATGGCTTCACTAGCAGCGATATACTCTGCCTTAGTAATTGAGTCAGATATTATTTGTTGCTGGGAACTCTTTCAACCCACTTCCCCATTATTTAAGGTAAACACATACCCTGATATCGACTTGCTATCATCCATTTTTCAATGATCCTCCCCTGGATCAGCCTGAAATCTGTTAGCTACGTCCAAAGTATAAGCTACATCAGGCCTGGTACATAGCATGGCATATATAATTGATCCCACAGCCGAAGCATAAGGGATTTCACTCATCCTCTCTCTCTTCTGGTGTCTTAGGACATATTTTTTTAGAGAGACGTATACCATAACTTGTAGGCAGGTAACCTCTCTTACTAGCCTCCATATTAAACTTCTTTAATATGAGATTTATGTACCGTGACTAGGATAAGCCTAACATCCTTTTAGATCTATCTCTATAGATCTTTATACCCAGTATATAGGATACTTCACCCAAGTCTTTCATAGAAAACTTATTCGATAGCTAAGTCTTGATCGATTGCATTATTGGGATATCATTCCCAATGAGCAGTATGTCATCGACATACAAAATCAAGAAGACAACAGTACTCCCACTTGTCTCCTTATACACACATGGTTCATCCTTATTTTTGATAAAGCCAAACTGTTTGACTATCATATCAAATCGGATATTCCAGCTCCTCGAAGCCTGCTTTAATCTATAGATGGATCTCTTTAGCTTGCATACTTGATTTGCCTTCTCACTTGAGATAAATCTCTCTGGCTGAGTCATATAGACTTCCTCTAGATTATCATTAAGGAATGCAGTTTTAACATCTATCTACCAGATCTCATAATCGTAGTATGCTGCTATAGTAAGCAAAATCCTGATGGACTTGAGCATAGCTAGTGGTGAGAAGATTTTATCAGTCAATTCTTTGCTTTTGTCTAAAATCCTTCGCCACCAACTTAGCTTTGTAGGTTTCTACTTGGCCATCTGCTCTGATCTTCTTTTTGAAGATCCACTTGCACCCTATTGGGGTCACATCCTCAGGTGCATCAACCAAGTTCCACACTTGATTGGTGTACTTCGAGTCCATCTCAGATTTTATGGCTTCCAGCCATCTGTCTGAGTCTCTATTCATGACAGCTTTCGAATAGGTTAGTAGATCATCATCTTGAATGATATTGATCGAATTATCATTCTCAATGATAAAATTATAACTCAGAGGTGCTTGACATACTCTATCTGATCTTCGGAGAGGAGGTGTATATTGTGGATGTACCTCGTCTTTAGATACTTCTGATTCAGGATCTTCTTATGGTCCAACTACTGGTATTTCTAGATCGATTTATAGATCATGAATTTCAGTAAGTTCAATATTTCTCCACTGCCTCCTTCTTGGATGAATTCATTCTCCAAGAAAGTGGCGTGCCTACTAACAAATACTTTTTGATCAGTAGGATGGTAGAAATAGTATCCATTAGTTTTCTTAGGATACTCTACAAACCTATACTTGTCTGATCTAGCACTAAGCTTATATCCAAAGATATTTATGATATAAGCTGAACAGTCCCAAATATTAAGATGTTTAAGATTAGGCTTTCTTTCCTTCTATATCTCATATGGTGTGCTTGCAATAGACTTTGAAGGTACTTTGTTTAATATGTATGCAGTAGTCTTTAGGGCATATCCCCAAAAAGATATTGGGAGATCAGTGAAGCACATCATGGACCGCATCATATCCATTAAAGTACAATTCCTCCTTTCTGCTACACCATTTAACTGAGGTGTATAAGGAGGGGTCCATTCAAAGAGAATACTTTTACTTTTAAGATGATCAAGAAATTCACTAGATAAGTATTCTCCTCCTCGATCAAATCGAAGAACTTTGATACTTTTTTCAGTTTGTTTCTCAACTATACATTGATATTCCTTGAACTTATCAAAGGTTTCAGATTTATGTTTCATAAGATATACATACCCGAACCTTGATAAATCATCTATAAAGGTAATAAAATGGGAGTATCCATCTCTAGCCTGAGTTGTTATTGGTCCACATACATCCGTTGTACTAGGGCTAATAACTTACTTACCCTCTCTCCATATCTAGAAAATGGAGTCTTGGTCATCTTACCCATGAGACAAGATTCACAAGTTCCGAATGATTCATAATCATATGGATTAAAGAATTTTTCTTTGTATAACTTGTTTATTCTTGGCTCACTAATATGACCAAGACGGTAATGCCAGAGATATGTGATATTCACATCTTTTTTTTTCATATTTTTTTTAATATGAAAAATATTTTCATTGAGTACAAGAATTAAAAGATTATTATCAATATAACCATTGCCATAAAATTCATTAGAAAAGAAAATAGAGTATCCATTTCCCATTAGCCTTATTTCATAACCTTATTTTAATAACAAAGGTATAGAAATAATATTTTTAATGATCTTTGACATGTAATAACAGTCTTTCAATACTAAAGTTTTGCCTGAAGGTAAATCAAGCATACAGATTTCCACAGCCTCTGCACTAGTGGACTCTCCACTTGCACCATAAAGCTCGAGGTCATTCTTTTTAGACTTTTGATATTCTGTAGTCGCTGTAATGAATTATAAATATATGATCCACAGACGGTATCTAATACCCAAGTATCAGAGTCTGAGCTACTCAATGAAAAATAGATTTGTATCCTACTGTATACACCTTTTGGTGCTATACTTGCACCCTACTTCAAACTTGCAAGATTATTCTTGCAATTATACTTTCAATGTTTAAACTTACCATAAAATAAACAGCTAATATCCATATAGACATCTTTTTCCTTCTCATTATTACTGACCATCCCAAGGTTAGAAATATCCAGAACATTGGAGTTCTTCTCCGATATGAACTTAACTTACAAGTTCCTCAATCCATCCATATAGTTGAGATCGATCAACATATTTTTATTTATAGTATTATGCAGTAAAAATAAAGAAGTCATAATGCAGACGTAAATCTGCAAAAATAAAGAATAATAGTATAAGCAAACCACTCAAGTTTAACATATATAACTAGTTGAGGACTTTTAAAAACTAGTTATGTCTTCCACTATTTTATCGGATACCATAGCCCTCTTCTATGGCAAACGAGAAATCCTAATATGGTTTCTTAATGGGGTTGAGATCCTAATCCCTTATTGAAGCCTTATGGATGTCACAACAAACTTCAATAAGTTCAAAAGTAGGAAAACATATCCAATTGCATCTCATGCAACTCTCAACATATACTTTGCCTATAAAAACACTCATAGCCTTATGAATATCACAACAAACTATAGCATTTTGTAGTTAAGTCAGATCCTTCATTTTCATATAGTCATATCTGAAAAATGCTGTCCTTGTGGATATCACAACAAAGTAATATATCCAAAATATACTGTAAAGCATCTAATATGCACCAAGATAAATCTACATCAATCCTCATAGCAAGCCCTGTGGATATCACAATAAACCTACTATGATTTTTGATAGGATACTGACTAGGCATGAAGAAAGGCATATGTAGTGTTCAAAACTTTGAGCTATTATCATTCAAGATTCAAACTAATCCAATTGGTCAGAAAAGTGTTAAGATTGGTGGGGTCCCCTCGTTGCTTTTCTTAGATATAAATAAAATTGATCAGACCAGCAACAGAACTAATTAAATAATCATCGTATTTGAAACACTCCTTAGACACCAATTAATTAATCGATTCAAAAAATAGGTCAGCTACTGGTTCACAATACTATGACTTAATATAATTTTTATGAGGGCTTTAATGGTCTCAAGCACATCTTAAATCAATCAATCACAAGGATGCACAAATATAGTTGTTACTTAAAAATTATAACAACTAAACATAGCATCCAGTCATATCTCTAAGATATGAAAAACATAATCATACAATATGACTATAACTAGTATTTTAAGCATATCATATATGCATGAAGTTCTAATAATATGCATGAATACAAAATACTCTTTTCAAAGTTCATCTTCTTGGGACATCACAATGGCACCTCTACACGCCATAAGAGTACCCTATTGAATAGGAAGAGAGGATCTCTGAACCCTACTTGCTCTTATGATCGGACGGCTTGATGATGAATCTCAATTAGAATACTAAGCTACTAGAAAAATTTTACACATACATCATGCATTTTATATTTAAAACATATCTCTAAGACATACTAGGGTTTGGATGTTCAATAGGGTTCAACCCTTGAGCCAACTTTAACCAAACTAAAAACTCATGCTTGACACAATCAAGATAATAATCTAACATTTAATTATATAGATCAAGATAGGCTCTGATACCATTGTAGGTTCCAGTGGTGAAGCAGAAGGATTAGGTATTTAAAATTTTCATTAAAAATACCTGATGCACTGAAAACCCTAATACCCAGAAACTCTTGACTATATCAATCAAAGTACAATAAAATAAATTTGGATCAGAAGAATACCTGTAATGCTAATCTAATTTTCATGAGGTATCCAGGTGTCTGCCCTCCAATGGTGATCCATACAAAAATTGAATCAAGGACAGTGCTCCTTCTTCACCTTGCTTCAAGAGTTCTAGTCCCTAGAACTCAACTAGCTATCAATCGATCAGATCTTCCTTCAGACCTAAGTTTGAACTTTTCTGAACCATCCACTGAACTTGATTACTTTTTTTTAGACCTCTTAAATCCTTAGAGCTATTAGGTTTAGGCTTGTCTTAAAAGAATAAGCCTTGTCAAAAAACCTAGAGTTGTAAGAGAGGGAGAGAGGGAGTGGATAGGGGATGTAAGAATTGAATGATCACCCCATCTGCCATCCCCTATTTATAGCACCAGATGGGGCACTAACAGAGAAGGCATGCCTCATCTGGAAAGGTTAATCAAGTCCTCGTATCACTTATCTGAGAGTCCTTAAACAGAAGGACTCTTCAGGGGGTGATACATCGATTCCTGCCTTCTCACGTCCGCACGCTCAGAATTAGATATTTTTCACATCTCTTCACACATCAGATTAGTATGAAATTTTGCCACATAAATATATATTCAAATACAAAGGCCATCACCAAATGACACATTATTTGAATAAGAATTCATATGTGAGAAGGACTCTTCACCAAAGAGATGCGCGAGCACCTTTTCCCTGTCGCATGCACACAAACCCAAAAAAGGGTGTGAAAAGCAATCTTTCTTAATCTGATAATTTTTTAGATTTTTACAACATGATCAGCACTTAAAACTGATCTTTATCATAAAAATTATCAGATAAAAAGTTACTTAAGACTCCCTAAACAGAAGGAGTCTTCATGTCCCTTTGCGCATCCAAAAAAAACTGTCATGCATGCAGCAATGATTCAAGCAATTTTTTTATGCATAATCTGATAGAGTTTTCATATTTCAAAAGGTATGATAGGTGGCTCATCATCTAATCTACTTGTCATAAAAAATAGAGGCCCAAAATAGAAGGATTCTTAGTCCTTCTCCACACCACAAATAAAGTGCGCATGCATTCTGCATATAAGCGCTAAGAGTCCTTCTTAAGTTGGACTCTTAGTTATTTAGTATGTACACCAGATATGGTGCCTCTTTTTAGTTGCTTCTAGGTAGCTTGACCTGACCCAAATGTCCACCAAATTGGGCTTGCAAATGAGCAAGGCATGAGACTAAATTGATCTCTAAAAGAGCTAGAGATTCCACACATGCTAGCATACTTACCGGAATCCCGATTGAATCCAAAATTTCAATCAACTTTTTTAAAAAGGATTCTTGGCTAATTTTCATATGTGTGTGATCCATTAGGTTCCATATCTAGCTAGTAGTAGGTCCAGGTGTAAGTTGACCTAATTTGATTAGAATTTAATTTGACCGATTTAGGTCCAATCAAGCTAACCCGATTTCAGTAATTAGAACTCTTTCTAATTGGCATTCGAATTAAACTCTTTAATTCGATCAAAAACTTACAAGTCAAGATTGACATCTAACAACATATTATGACTCCCCAAAAGATGTAAAAAATTGATGAAAATATCAAATATGCCCTTCAATGGTAAGTTACTATGCAATACAATCCTTCGATCATCCTAGCACCCTGAATATGTTCATGAGTATGGAATCATGTCAAACTCAAAAACATATTCATATCATTTCTTAATTAACCAATGATAACTCTAATGAAGAAGCATTATAAGCTCTTTCTAATCTCCTTCCTACTTTTGGCCAAAAGATTTTTTTCTGAGTCATCTACGAATGAGAATACACAGGATGCGATCTCCTCTTACTAGGAGCGATTGATTCTATGTTGACCTATTCACAACCTTTGTACACACTCCTACTATATCCAGAACACCCCATACATGTCTTAAAGTCATGCTTGAGTATGAACCAAAATATGGATTCATGTGCACAAGATTTCATGGTGATCTCAGGTCTAAGCATCACTTGCACAACTCTCACTTAAAGAACCATCTTTGACAAGCAAGTAAGGCTTCCATAAGATGTTCTCTTTCATCGAGTCAATTCAATGGACTCATTTATCAAATGAGCACACACATCCTTGTATTAGTGTCCCATATAAGTGGCTAGTGAGATCTACCACCCTCTCCATCAAGCATACATAGGATGTGTCAGTCTATCCGGAACATTAATCTCTGACTCAATATTCTTACGACCAGGAATATTTAAGATTAGGGTCTTAGAATTTTAGGTCTTACTAGCATGACCCATTCATGTCTCCTAAAATCATTGCCCTAATCTTTGGGGTTTATCATAATCTTAATCATAATAAGATGCAGCTAATATGATGAATTAATGCCTCAAATAATAAATGTCATTATATGAGTTGGAAAATTATAAAGAAACGTCTCATCGCAACATACTTGCGATTGGCTTATAGGGCACTCTTCTTTCACATGGGATGCCATCTCTTGACGTCCCTTAATTCTTACACAGAAACAATTAATTTTAGCATGTAAACTAAATGAATATGGCATGGAATAAGAGGAGTTTTATCTATAGAAGGACTCCTCCTTTGCATAGAAAAATCATGACAGCATCTTATGGTGCGTGGGATAATGGATAGGGTGAGAAACTAAGAGTCCAAAGCATTAACGACTCTTCCATATTCATCCAATGGATATATGTGGCGTCCCATCTAATTTGGCATTCGAACTCCTTGCCAGAGAAGGACTCTTCTTTGTCTTCTGTGTCTATAATTCCAAAAGCCGTCACATGAGACGAGGAAATAAAGGAAACACATAGAATATGGTAAGGAATTTAAGAGGAGTAAGTGAGAAGGACTTCTCCTCTTAAATGCCAAAAATAAATGGGGTGTGACAAATATATGGCATGTGGTTATGGCATGTGGAGGAGGTTTAAAAAACAGATAAGTCACCAACAATTAGATGGTTTAAACCTAATCCCATTAGGTCAAGGCATTAAGCTTGGGTTTAGCACAAACACCTTTGTATTAAACCAAATTGGAAACTTGAGTTAATTCATGTGCTAGCAATTTAATTAATCTATTTGATTTATAATAAATCTAAATAGATTAGATCAAGACCAAATCTCTATTGTGTGTGACCCATTAGGTTCTAAATCTAGCCAGCAATAGACCCAGACTCTCGACATAAATCTAATCCGATTAGATTAGGTCAGCTCAAGAGTCCCAATCAACTAGGATTTTTTCTAATTGATTCTTGAATTAAACTCTTTTAATTCTGACGAGTCCATAAGTCAAGATTGATGTCTAGCAATGTGTCATAACTGTCAGAAAGATTTAAAATTTGATAGAAATATCAAAATTATCTTTTCGTAGCGAGTTACCGTACAATTCAATCCTTCGATCACAAACATCCCAAAAAGATCATGGGCATGGAATCATGTCAAGCCCAAATACCTACCCATATGTATCTCGATCTGATGATGATGACTCGTTGATGAACTGATAAATATTTTCTACTGTTCATCTCTGCTCTGGTCAGAGACTCTCAGAGTCATCATCCTATGAGATCACATAGGATGTTCTCTCATCCTTCCTACAAAGAGTGACCGATTCCTTATTGATCACTCACAAGCTCCATGTACACTTCACCATATCCAGAATATCCTACACACATCTCAAAGTGGCATGCTAGGAAATAAATCAAAGGGTCTGTGTAAACAAAGTACCATAGTGATCTCAGGTTAAAGGATCACATGCACCACTCCCATTGGAGAACCATCTATCGATAAGTTATAAAGCTCCATCAGATGTCTTCTTATGGATCAGTTCAGTGAACTCATTCTCTAATGAGCACCAACATCCTTGTATTAATATCACCATATAAGTAATTGTGAAATCAACCATCCTCTCCATCGAGTATACATAGGATGTACCAGTCTTTTCGGTATCATCGGTCTCCGACTCGATGATCTAACGACTAGGAACATTTTAGATTAGGGCTATCAAGATTTTAGATCTCACTGGTATAATTTCATCATGGTCTTAAAATCATTATCCTAATCTATGGGATTTATCATAATCATAAAAATATGATGCAGCAAATGATAAAACACAATACCTCATGAATAAATAACTAATATCATGCAAATAAGTAGGAAGATATCACAGAAAAATTCCTTCACATCACCATGCGATTGGCTTGTAGGGCACTATTCTTTCACTATTCGGAAGCTGTCATGAGTTGTGATTCTGACAAATGGCTCAATACCATGAAATCTGAAATAGACTCCATGTGTACCAATCAAGTTTGAACTTTGGTTGATGCGCCAGAGGGTGTGACCCCAATAGACTGCAAATGGGTTTTCAAGAGGAGGATTGGAGCAGATGGCCAGATAGAGACCTATAAGGCCAGGCTGGTGGCAAAAGGTTTCAAACTAAAACAAGATGTTGATTATGAAGAAACTTTTTCATCAGTAGGCATGCTCAAGTCTATTCAGATTATGCTTGCTATTGCAGCATACTATGACTATGAGATCTGGTACATGGATGTCAAGACTGCCTTCCTCAATGAAAATCTTGAGAAAGAAGTCTATATGACTCAGTTAGAGAGATTTGTCTCTAGTGGGAGAGCAAATCAGGTATGCAAGCTGAATAGATCCATTTATGGATTAAAACAAGCATCGAAGAGTTGGAACATCTACTTTGATGAGACAGTCAAATCGTTTGACTTTATTAAAAATATAGATGAACCTTGTGTGTACAAGAAGATTAGTAGGAGTACAATTGTCTTCTTGATCTTGTATGTGGACGATATACTGCTCATTGGGAATGATATCCCAATGTTGCAATCGGTCAAGACATGGCTATCATAAAATTTTTTTATGAAAGACTTGGGTGAAGCATCCTATATACTTGGTATAAAGATCTATAGGAAAAGATCAAAGAGGATGCTTGGCTTGTCCCAGTCTAGGTACATAGACCTTGTATTGAGGAGATTCAATATGGAAAGAAGTAAAAGGAGTTACTTGCGCATGGGTCATGGTGTACAACTCTCTAAGAAGATGTCTCCTAAAATACCTAAAAAGAGAAATAGAATGAGTTCTATTCTTTATGCTTCGACTGTAGGATCAATAATATATACTATACTATGTACCAGGTCTGATGTGGCTTATGCCTTGAACATTGCAAGCAAATTTCAGGCTGATCCCAGGGAGGATCATTGGAAAGCTGTGAAAAATATACTCAAGTATTTGAGAAGGATTAGAGATATTTTTCTCATATATGGAGGATCTGATTTAAAACTGAAAGGTTATACTGATTTTAGTTTTCAATCTGATCCGGATGATAACAAATCTATATTTAGATATGTGCTCACTTTGTATGGTGGAGCAATAAGTTGGAAGAGTTGCAAACAGCAAACTGTTGCTGACTTAGTCACTAAGGCTAAGTATATTACTGCTAGTGAGACTGCTAAGGAGGCCGTTTGGATAAGAAGTTTATCTTAGAATTTGGTGTGGTTACAGAGATTGAACAACCAGTGCCCCTTTATTGTGATAATACTGAGGTAGTTGCTCAAGCTAAGGAACTGAGGTCTCATCATAAATCCAAACACATCCTAAGATGGTTTCACTTCGTTCGGAAGATAGTCGAAAGATGCAATGTGATCATGGAGCAAGTTGATACCAAGAATAATATAGTGGATCCGTTCACTAAGGCCTTGTCAATGCAGCAGTTTGACTGCCACCTTGATTGCATTGGCATCAAGTATAGGGACGATTGATTTTAGTGCAAGTGGGAGTTTGAAAGAATGATGTCCTACAAGTCAATTGCATGTAGGATACGATTAGGTGTTTTCTATAATTTTTCTTCCAAACTCATGTAATTGACATTGATATTTAATAATATAGGCATTTGATTCATTATATGCTGCATCTTATTATTATTTTTTAAGATTATAATGAATCCCATAGGTCTGGACAATGGTTTTAAGGCCATGATGAGATCACACCAGTGAGACCTAAATCTTTGATAGCCATGACCTAAAATATTTTCAATCATTGGTTCATTGAGTCGGGGATCAATGATATGTGTAAGACTGGCATGTCCTACGTATGCTATGTGATGAGGGTGGTTGATCTCACAACCATTTTTGTGGTGACACTAATGCAAGGATGTAGATGCTCATTAGAGAATGAGTTCACTGAATAGACCTATGAGAGAAAATCTGATGGAGTCTTATTTACATGTCAGCTAATTATTCTCTAGTAGGAGTTGTGTAAGTGATCCTTTGATTTGAGATTGCTATGATATCTTGTGTGCATAAATCTATATTTTGGTAGACTTCCTAACTTGATTCTCTGATCTTTGTATGGGGTGTTCTAGATATGGTGAAGTGTGCATGGAGGTTGTGAGTGATCAATAAGGGATCAGTCACTCCTAATAATGAGAGCGGATATCTTATGTAATCTCATAGGTCGATGATTCTGAAAATCTTTGGTTAAAGCATGATAATAATTAGAAATTAGTTTCTAATGTATCATCAACTGAATCATCACTTTCTGATCGAGATATATATAACTAAGCAATTGGATATGACATGATTTCATACCCACAGCTCATCTGAGATGTTGCTTGACTAAAAGATCGAATTACATGATAACTTGCCACTGAATGATATTTTGATAATTTTCTATCAAAATTTCAAATTTTTTGGATAGTCATGACATGTTGCTAGATGTCAATCTTGACTTATGGACTCATCCGAATTAAAATAGTTTAATTCAAGAATTAATTAGGAAGAGTCCTAATTGATTGAGACATTTGAGCTGACCTAGTCTGATCGGATTACGGTTATGTCAAGAGTCTGTATCCACTGCTGGCTAGATTTGGAATCCAATGGGTCACACACTTTGAGATTTGATCTTGATTTAATTTAATTAGAATTTAATATAAATCTTAGGGGTTATTTGATATGCTAGTATATTGTGTTAACCCAAGTTCCTAAATAGGTTCAGTTCAAAGCATTTGAGCTAAACTAGACTAGTTGCATTTGATCTAATGGGATTGGGTCTAATTTAATTTAGTTCTTATCCAACTTGAAAGTGTTTCAAGTGTAGAAGGAGTCCTCTATATCCACCAAGTCTCACAGGAAAAATAAATTGCCGCCTCCCTCTTAATTGCGTTGAGAAGTGAAGAGTCATTCTTAATGAAGACTCTTATCCAACTTATCGATTCTCATCCCGATCCTTATTTATTACATGCCAATTTAATGTGAGAAATTTATGGGGCATAGAGGAGGAGTCCTTCTGTGTGAAGGTTCTTCTGCACCAAAATAAATCATAGAGATTTATTTCTCCTTGTGAGAAATTGGAGTGCCAAGAGTTGGCGCCCCTTGGTCATTCATCATGTCCCTTTTTATAGCTTATTTATCTGGGGTGTCCCATATAGGCTAAAGGCTAGATTTTAAGTGAAAATCAGAGCCAATTGGCATGTAATAGACCAAAAAAATTTTGAAAAAAATCTGAGAAAAAGTGAAAGAAAAAATTGAGAGGAAAATTTGTAAGAAGTGTGGTTAGAGAATTAGTAAGTATTGCTAGTTTATTCTAGGATTTGATTTTTCTATGTGTTGGAGCCCAAAATCTGTTGCGTAGGTCTGGTACCACATGATGCAGCAGGAAGAAAAAAAAAATAAAATAAAAAATATAATATAAATACATGGATCAGTCTCGAGGCTACCTTCATGGGGTGTGCAATCTTCACTATGAGAGAATAAAATAAAATCAATACAAGAAGAACTCACCACTCAATTCTTGTGCAAGAATCTCTTAATAAAAAATCTTAAAACTCTTACAAAAGCTTTCTAATATCTATTTTGAATCCTTTCTATACTTTTAGGACGTTATCAACTCTCTAATGTAACTGACGGCTCGTCAATCGAAGTTTTATAGACTTCAAAAACTTCAAAATACTGTTACACTATGAAACAGAGTCTCAATCAAGCTTAGAATCATCTGTGGCTGTTCAATTGTGATCGGCTCACACCAGAGCCATCTAATTACACACATCAGAGCCACCGATCACCTAATCAAGTTCGGATTCATCCTCAACCATCCGATCGCGACCAACTGTGATTTGGACCATCGGATGATGCAAAAAATCACCTGGACTGTGCGTGGACCATGTGTTCGGTCCATGCGGCTCCTATGGACTGCCAGTGCCCCACGGTGCTGGGCTTGGGCACCCATGCACGCTTTGGACCTTCTTTCATGTGTATCTTCTCTATTTGGACTTTATTTGGGTTGTTCTTGGGTTCGTTGGACTTTGTTCGTCGTCCTGGACCTTGCTGTAGGCTTAATATGAATCGAATCTTGAGACATATTTTCTAACAATCTTCATCTCGACTTAATATTTGGTCTCCACCTATCTCTGAGAGCTTGTGATCCATCTCACCCCCATGCCCTGGGGTATGCCTACTGTCTCATGGATGGGCAAATATGGGAGTCGAGTCAGGCCGCTCGATCCCACCTCTGTTATGGGCTGTGTCCACTCTGACCAAAGATCTACTTGGGGTATCATTCTACAGCAATAAGAATCTCACCCTACGATGTTGCCTCTCATCCTCTCGAGTCTCTCGTGTAGTACCCGATCCACCTCTACCTAAAGCTCCATCTCGCTCTGGGCTCCTTCTGATTCCTGAAGCTCCACCTTGTATTGGACTCCCTATCAGATAGTAATATCTTATCATCCTCTTCTTCTCCTTCAGAACAATCCTATCACCATGCAACACCTTTAGGCTTTCTCTACTACCTACCGTCCTGTAGCCTCTCGAATCCAGTCTGCTTAATAAGATAAGATTCTATCTGAAATCGGATATGTATCAGATATCCCCTAATCTTCTCACTACACCATCATGTGTCCTCTAGCTAACCGTTTCGATGTCTCTGATCGCACAGCTCGATCCATCCGATAGATAAACAGTATCCTCACTGCTCTCTAGGGAGTCAAACGCTCCTTTCTGCAACATACATGATAGGTGCATGCAGAATTTAAAATCCACTATTGAGAAGAAGTAGATACCTTATCAATATCTCTAGGATATCATCCTTTGACTCGCTACTGGCCGTCGCTACAATAGCCCTCATCCGATCCCTGAGTTGAGAGCAATCTTTGGCTAAATGCCTTAACACATCACACTGGTAATATCTAATCTTGCTCAAGTCTCTCATCCTGAACTTGGACCACCCTCACCGCGATCTCCTATTGCTCTGTCTGCCGCCTCCTGCTCCTCTAGAAACCACCAAAGTTGAGCTGCTGCCACCTGAACTCGAAGCTGGGTTCTCTATCTTGAGAATCTCATTTTGGAGAATCACCAAGGTGACCTCGTCCATCTTAATGGTACTCTTCTCCACTAGAAGAGCAGTCACCAAAGATTCATACGAAGGGGAAAGCAACGTTAGCAAGACCAGTGCTCTGATCTTCTCCTCAACTTTCTCGTCAATGCTGAGGTGGTCGGTGAGGATCTTTTGGAAGTGACTGAGATACTCCTGCACACTCTATCCCTCAATCATCCACAGCTGGTAGAATTGCCTCCAAAGGAAGAGGATGTTTGTAGGAGACTTCATCATGTACAACTCCTCGAGCTTCGACCATAGCAGCATTGAAAAAGTCTCATCAAGCACATGGATCACCACCTCATCCATTAGGTACAAGTGGATCGTACTCATCGCCTGTATCTAGAGCCGCCTCCAATTTTGTACCTCCATGGTGGTCGGCTTCTCCTTGCATAAGAGAGCATTGGTCAACCCTTACTAGATGAGCACGTCTTTCATACTCACCTACCACAAGAAAAAATTGTTCTTTTCATCATACCTGTTGATCTCTATCTTGATTATGCTTGTCTTCTCCATCTTCTATCTCGATCACCGCCACTGCAACCTATGCTCTAGCACCACCTTGTTCTGATACCAATTATTGCGCAGGATCTAGTACTACACGATGCAGCAAAAAGAAAGAAGAAATAAAATAAAAAATACAATACAAATACGTGGATCGACCTCAAGCCTACTTATACGAGGCGTGCAAGCTTCACTATGAGAAAATAAAATAAAACTAATACAAGAGAAATTCATCACTCAACTCTTGCATAAGAGTCTCTCAACAAAAATCCCAAAATTCTCATTAAAACTCTCTGAAATATCTCTTAAAGCCTTTCTGCACCTCCAATATGTCACCAGCATTCCAACATAACTGACGGTTCGTCAATCGGAGTTTTATAGACTCCAAAAATTTTAAAATACTATTACACTAGAAAATAGAGTTCCAATCAAGCCTTGAATCACCTGTGACCGTCCGATCGTGATCGGCTTGCACCAGAGCCATCCAATCACGCACATCAGAGACATCGATCATCTGATCAAGCTCGGATTCATCGTCAGCCATTCGATCACGATCAGCTGCTATTTGGACCATCAGATTGTGCAAAAAAATCATCTGGACCGCACGTGGACTGCGTGTTCAGTCCATGCAGCTCCCATGGACCACCAGTGCCTCGTAGTCCATAGTGGACCGCGCAGGGGCACTGGGCTTGGGCACCCATGCATGTTGGGCCGGCCCGCGCACGCGCTCGCATTGGGCCTGCCTGCATGCTGGGCTGCATGTGCCTGCACGCCATCTCTATCGGGCCCGACTGCGCCACCGTCGACCGTTGTCGGTCTGCCGTCGCCTCATGTGCCGTGCCACTGCTTCGAATCTTCTTTCGTATGTATCTTCTCCATTTGGACTTCGTTTGGATTGTTGTTAGACTTGTTGGACTCCGTCCATCGTTCTGAACCTCACTGTGGGCTCAATATGGATTGAATCTTGAGACGTATTTTCTAATAAAATCAAATTTTAGATTGTGAGACTTCTGAAGAGTGTTCTTTTAGCATGATTCTAGTGGCAAAATCGAAGGCGACTGGGTGTTGGTGTGATTGTACTTCGAGTTCAAAGCCGGCAGTGTTCTTATGAAGAAAAGGCTGCGGCAGCGCACTGGTTAGGAAAGATCTTGGCCAACTTTCATGTGGTTCACTATTGGAGGACTTCTACTTTGGAGTCTCATGGAGATCACCTACTTACCATATTACTCTTTGGAGAAAGTATAAACTTCTATGTCTTTGCATGCTTGTTTTTGATCGGTTTGACACCTACAAGGTGATTCTAGGGTTTGGGTTTCGGTTGAATAGTTTTAATTGTTAAAGATATTGATATATTTATTTTTAAAATTTTTAAAATTCAACTTTCGCTGTATAACCAGAACCCAACAAGGACGTGAATGACTATTGTTGGGGAATACCGACCGACCCCGCTCATGCCGACTTATAATCGGACACACACGACCGACAGACCGACCCACCGACCCACCGACCGACCAACCGACCGATCGATGACTGTCGACCGATCGAGGATATGTCGGTCGGGCAGACCCTTCCTGCCCTCCCGACCGACTGCACCAGGGGGTCTGATGCCCGACTCCCGCGACGTGCCCGACTGACCGTTGGAGGGGTCCGAAGCTCTACCCGACGCCCCTCAGCTGGCCACCGACCCAAGGCCGGTCGACTCCTCCAATCGTCGTACTACTGTCAAAGACTGTCGGTCCTGGCAACAACATGCGGCACTGCCGCCCAGGGGCATTATCCCACCTAGGGTATGGGTCAACCCTAGCGATTTGACAGCCCCACGATGATTTGACACATTTACGGTGACTCTGACAATCTCCAGTGGATTGACAATTCTTCAATTGTCCCCGCCATTAATGACGGCGCCATACCACGCTCCACTATATATATCGGGGAAGGCAACAGTGCTAGTGGTCCTTCTGAAAACTCTCAGGCTTGCTCCCTCTCTCTCTCTCTCCCTCTCCTGCTGAGCTCCTTGTTTTCTTCTCACTGTTGCCTAGTCTCCTCTCTGACTTGACCGTCGGAGGGTCCCCGCCGGAGCCGCCTCCGGTTAGTGCAGACTTTCTTTTGCAGGCGCTCGTTCCTGGCGACCAGACGACGAGGGGATTGGCCGCAACAGATTGGCGCGCCAGGAAGGAGGGGAGCCGAGCAACGCTCATAGTGACAAGTTAGTGCTTCATCGACAGCACAGGGGATCGTAACCCGCACGGAACCCGAGATGACGAAGACAAGAGCTCAGCGATCGAGGATCACTGGATCGACGAGGCGCTCTTCCTGTCGGGAAGAGGCCTCTCCTCCACCCTCCGCGGCGGAACCCAGCTCTCCTCACCCTGCGGTGACCACGGAGGCGCAAATCGCAGCGATTGTGCGGTAGATGACCGTGCTGACGGATGCGGTCAAAAGCCTCTAGCAACAGCCGATCCACCTGCCGCCATCACCGATCGGGCAGTCGGCGGCGCATCCGATGCCCTCCAGGAGCAGCCACCGACGCCCGCGTCGATCTCCGTCGCCTCCGCAGGAGCACCTGCCACAGCGCTCCTACAGAGAGGAGGAGGGGCGGCCGTGGCACGATGCCCCTCGATCCCGACGGCATTCTCCCTCCCAGCTAGAACGAGCAAGGAAGGAGAAACGCCCACGAACGCCATCCGCCTCTCTCTCGGACTCTTCCGGAGACTCTACTCCTGGGGTCTCCCAGCACCAATGGATAGACGACTACGAATGCAGGTTCGAGAAAATCGACCGTCGGCTCGCACAACTGCAGGTGGAAGGGCAGAAGTCTTCAAATAACGTTGACTTCCAGACCGCCCAACCTCTCTCCCGACTCATCCTCGACGAACCGATCCCCAGTCGGTTCAAGATGCCGCATGTGGAACCTTACGACGGCTCCACCGACCCAGTTGATCACCTGGAGAGCTACAAAGCTCTCATGACGATTCAAGGGGCAACCGACGCTCTCCTTAGCATCGGCTTCCCCACCATGCTCCGTAAAGCTGCCAGGGCCTGGTACTCTGATCTTCGATCGGGAAGTATCCACTTCTTCGGACAGCTCGAGCACTCTTTCGTGGCTTACTTCAGCACCAGTCGGAAGCCGCCGCGAACGTCGGACAGCCTTTTCTCCCTCAAACAGGGAGAAAACGAGACGCTCTGACACTTCGTGACGCGATTCAACGCGGCCACGCTTGAGGTCCGGGACCTCAACGAAGACATGGCTATTTCGGCCATGAAACGGGGGCTGAGGGCATCCCGGTTCACTTACTCCCTGAACAAGACCCTCCCCCGGACGTATGCCGAACTATTGGAGCGCGCGTACAAGTACATGCGCGCGGATGAAGGCGCCTCCGACCGACGCTCGACCGAATTCAGGGGCCCGAAGGAGAAGTGAAGAAAGGGTCGGGACCCCATCGAACCTAGCGGGCCCCCGCCGATGGTCGGGTCAAACCTCCGCGATGAAACCAGAAGTCGCCCCGACGGCAGACCCCTAAGCCGACACGCCCCAGGTATGACTCCTACACTCCTCTCTCTGCTCCCCGTGCACAGATTCTGATGGAGATCGAGGGGGAAGAGTACCTGCGACGGCCTCCGCCTTTGAAGGCAAAAGGCCTCGACCGACGGAAGTACTGTCGATTCCACCGGAGCCACGGCCACAATATCGAGCAATGCATCCAGCTTAAGGATGAGATCGAAGCTCTCATCTGCCGAGGATATCTTGATAAATTTTGGAGGAACCCACCAACTCAACCAGTCACCGATCGACGATCCCAGCCGACTGAAGAAGCGACGACTAGTCAGCCAACGGCCGGGGTTATCAATATGATTTCCAAACGACTTGGCTCAGGGACGTCTGCTGGAGGGGAGCCGACGAAGAAGCTGCGCCCGGACGACGTAATTACCTTTACGGAAGAAGATGTTCGGGGCATCCAAACTCCCCATGACGACGCTGTTGTTGTCTCGACGATGATAGCAAACTATGATGTAAAATTTTTTTTTATAGATAATGGAAGTTCAACGAATGTTTTGTTTTACTCGACCTTCTCCCGGATGCGACTATCAACCGACCGACTCAAGAGGGTCCCTACGCCCTTGATAGGCTTCGCCGGAGACGCCGTCGTGACGGAAGGAGAAATCACCCTGCCCGTGACGGTCGGCACCGAACCACGACAAAGTACGGTCCATTTGACTTTCACGATCGTCCAGGTGCCTTCGGCTTACAACGCCATACTTGGAAGACTCGGACTAAACGTCCTCAAGACGATTGTCTCGACGTACCATCTCCTGATCCGATTTCTGACCAAAAATGGAGTCGGGGAGATGCGCGGAGACCAACAGCTCGCTCGTCGATGCTTCCAGATCTCCGCTCAAAGTGACGAGTTGAAGGGCTCCCTAACGATCGACAAATTAGACCAACGGGAGGAGGAAGAACGGGGCTCACCAGTCGAACAGCTCGTGTCAATCCCGATAGCGGAAAGCCCCGACCGAAAGGTATGGGTCGGGTCCCAACTGCCCGACCCAGAACGACAACGGTTGGCGGAGCTGCTGAAGGCCAACGTCGACATATTTGCTTGGTCGGCAGCAGATATGTCGGACATCCCCCCGGAGAGACAATAACGCACCGACTCAACATCGACCTGATGCTGAAGCCGGTGAGATAGAAGAAAAGGTCTTTTGCTCTCGAAAGATAGAAGGCCATCGACAAAGAAGTGGACAAGCTACTCGAGGCGGGCTTCATCAAAGTAGCTACATATCCCGATTGGCTCACCAATATTGTCATGGTCAAGAAAGTCAATGGGAAGTGGAGGATTTGTATCGACTACACCGACTTGAATCGGGCCTGCCCGAAGGACAGCTTTCCACTTCCAAAGATCGATCAGCTGGTGGATGCGACGTCCGATTATCGACTGCTCAGCTTCATGGACGCCTTCGTCGGGTACAATCAGATCTGGATGGCGCCCGAGGACGAGGAGCACACTGCCTTCGTGACCCCCAAGGGCCTCTACTACTACCGAGTAATGCCCTTCGGGCTGAAGAATGCCGGCGCCACCTACCAATGACTTATCAACAGGGTCTTTAAAAACCAGATCGGGCACAACATGGAAGTACATGTCGACGATATACTGGTAAAAAGTGCGCAGATTTTGGATCATGTCCGGGATCTCGAAGAAACCTTCCGCACTTTACGACGACACCGGATGAAGCTGAATCCGACTAAGTGCACCTTCGGAGTAACCTCGGGGAAGTTTCTCGGGTTCCTCATCTCGCAATGGGGAATCGAGGCCAACCCCGAGAAAATCAAGGCAATCATCGACATGCACCATCCGAACACCAAGAAGGAGGTCCAACAGCTAAATGAAAAAATCATTGCTCTCAGCAGATTCATCTCTCGGTCGGTCGAATGATGCCTCCCGTTCTTCAAAACCCTGAGGCAGGCGAAGGGCTTCTCTTGGTCGGATGAGTGCCAACAGGCCTTCGAGGAGCTGAAGGGATACCTGGCTTCTCCGCCGTTGCTTGTGAAGCCAGAGGTCGGGGAGACATTGTATCTCTATTTGACCACTTCCCCCGAGGCGGTCAGCTCGGTGCTCGTCAGAGAAAGCGAGGACCGAACTCATCAACCTATCTACTATACCAGCAAAGTGTTCTGCGATGCTGAAGCTCGATATTCGGAGACAAAAAAGATGATTTTTGCCCTGACCGTCTCCGCACAATGACTCCGGCCATACTTCCAGACGCATGCCATTGTGGTTCTCACTAACCAGCCCCTGAGGGCGATATTGCATCGACCCGACACATCGGGACGACTGGCAAAGTGGGCGACGAGGCTCAGCGAGTTCGACATACAGTACCGACCGTGACCTACCTTAAAGGCCCAGGTCCTGGCCGACTTCATCGCAGAATACCCGACGACCGACCAAGGGTCGGAAGACGCAGACCACGGACGAGACGCGGTCTCCGAGCCTGACCCGGTCTCCACCTGGATACTGCACATCGACGGAGCTTCAAACGCTTAAGGGAGCGGGGCTGGGTTCCTGCTCACCAACTCGGATGGGATAGTCACTGAGTACGCCCTCCGATTTGACTTCAAAGCCTCCAATAATCAAGCCGAGTATGAAGCGCTCCTCGCCGGCTTGAGGATGGCAAGGGAACTTGGGATCGTCAGCCTCAGGGCATTCTCCAATTCTCAGCTGATCGTGGGGCAGGTCAAAGGCGAATTCGAGGTGCGAGATCCAGCCATGGCAAAATATCTCCAGAAAGTGAAGGATCTCGTGACGCGCCTCGGATATTTTGAAATCTCCCACATCCCCAGGTCGGAGAACGCCCGGGCCGACGCGCTTTTCAGGCTGGCGACCTCGACTTTCGACTCTTTGGGTCGGACGTTCGTGGAGAATCTCGAGCAGTCGAGTATCGACAAGGTCGAGTAAGTGCTACAACTGACGGCCAAACCAAGCTGGATGGATCCGATCGTTCGGTACCTGACCGATGGGATCAGCCCTGAAGATCCTGCGGAGGCCAGGCGGCTCCGATGGTCGGCCTCCCAATATGTGATCATGGATGGCCGACTCTACAAAAGATCATTCTCCCTCCCCTTGCTCAGGTGCTTGGGACCGACCGACGCAGATTATGCACTCAGAGAAGTGCACGAAGGAATCTGCGGGAGTCACCTGGGGGGCAAATCTTTAGCCTACAAGGTCCTGCGGCAGGGTTACTACTGGCCCACCATGAGGAAGGATGCGGCTGAGTTGGTCCGAAAGTGCGAACCATGCCAGAAGTACGCCAACGTACAACACCGACCGGCTAGCCAAATCACTTCTATTGTCGCCCCATGGCCCTTTGCTCAGTGGGGGGTCGACATCCTCGGGCCCTTCCCTTCGGCATCGGGCCAAAGGAAGTTCATAGTCGTCGCCATCGACTACTTCACCAAGTGGGTGGAGGTCGAGCCCCTGGCGTAGATTACCGAACGGAAGATGGAGGACTTCATCCAAAAGTCCATCATCTTCAGGTTCGGATTGCCGCAAACCCTTATCACCAACAACGGGCGGCAGTTCAACAACCAGGACTTCAGAGACTTCTGCACGAGGTTTCACATTACACACCGACTGACTTCGGTCGGGCACCCACAGTCCAATGGCGAAGTCAAGGTGACCAACCGGACCATATTACACGGGCTTAAAACCCGACTGAATGAAGCCAAAGGCCTCTGGGTCGACGAGCTGGGCTCCGTTCTATGGGCTTACCGAACGACCCCCCGCGTTCCGACCGGAGAGTTGCCTTTCAGTTTGGCCTATGGGACGGAGGTGATGATACCACTCGAGATTGGGCTGCCATCTACCAGGGTCGAGCGGTATCAAGTGCTGGACAACTCTGATTGTCGGAGAGCCGACCTAGACCTCCTCCCCGAACTACGGAACGAAGCTCAACTTCGCATGGCTTCATACCGACAGAGGGTAGCCCGATATTATAACGCCAAGGTTAAACCAAAGCTCTTTAGGCCTGGGGACCTAGTCCTAAGAAAGGCAGAGGTCTCGAAGCCTCTGGACCAAGGAAAGCTAGCTCCGAACTGGGAAGGGCCCTACACGGTAGCAGATACCTATGGGCCGAGGGCATACCGACTGGAAACTCTGTAAGAAAAACCCATTCCCCGGACCTAGAATGTTGACAACCTGAAGTTGTATCACCAATGAACTTTGTGCCTGTTCATTCGGAATACAAATCCAGTTCTAAAATTTGGAGTTTTAACTCTTCGACTGATGATCGGCGCTCGTCAGGAAGGACGAGTCCCGACGCCTCGACTCGGACTTAACGTCCACATGGGACTATCGGCTCGGCCGCCGATGGTATATCGGACGTTCACGAGGGCCGAACCACCCCCGGCAACGGGAGTTAACACTCCTACGGTCGAACTTTCGGGCCAAACGATCGGCTAACTTGCCGAATGAGCCCCGACCAAAGAAAGGCTTAACGCCTGCGCGACCACCGTCGCGACTCACCGACCGAGCTACGGTCGGTTGAAGAATATTCGGCTTACCACCGTCTATCACACGAAGCGACCACTGTCACGTTCATGACTCACCGATCGAGCTATAGCCGGTCGGGAGATATTCGACTGACCACCGTATATCATGTGGTGCAGTGTAAGTACCCGACACAAGGGTATCGGGATCCGACTTACCATCGTTTCCCTGACTAAATGCGTCAGATGACATCTGACTGAATGTGTCGAAAGAGAACCGACTGCCAAGTCTTATCCGACGGTTGATCGGCTTTCGGCCCGACAGGGACGCCCGACTCACAGCCGAGTGAAGGACGCCCGACTCACAGTCGGGCGAAGGACGCCCGACTTAGGCCCTTGACCATCGGAAGGCCGACCCAAGGTCGGAACTTTTTCTACCTTCATGGCGGCAAGAATTACCGAACGTCCTAACTGGTCTATATGGGTTAGCGACTTACGTGTTCAAATGCATGCCACAACACACGAAAAAAGAAAGACGTGCGGAAGAAAAAGGTTTAAGTCCAAAACCTTGACTTTGATTTCATTAAAGATCAAGGCAAGTTTACAAACTGGGCCGAAGCCCGACTACAAGTATGACCGACCGAAGCAAAAACAAAAACAAAAAACTGACTAAACCTCAGAGTCGGCCTCCTCCACTAAATGACGGTCGGGGACAATCGGCGAACCCGCTCTGGCTTCGGCAGTCGGGGCCGCTTGATCTTCGGTGGCTTGCTCTGCGTCTTCTTCGGCTTCTGCCCTGGTGGTGAGGCCTTCCGATGCTGGGTCGGCCGTCTCCTCCGCAGCTGGGGCCTCCGACTCCGGTAGAACAATGCTGCTAAGATCAAGCTCCGGGTACAGGCTTCGAACGACTTTCCGAGCATCCTCGTACCCGACCCGATACGAAAGGAAGCCGCTCTCCAGAAGCTCTTCTCGGTACTCTTCCGAGTCACGAAAGTCTTCGACGGCCCGACCCATGGCCTCCTTCGCCGACTCTGCTTCTGCCCTCGCGATGTCTGCGTCGGCCTGGGCAACGGATAGACCTTTATCGACCTTAGCAAGATTTCCGAGGCTGACTCGGAGCTGCTCGCGGTCGGTCTCCAGCTCCTTGGCGAAGCTGTCCCGCTCGTGCCGAAGCCGACGGACGGTCCGGGACTTCTTCTTCGCATCATCCCGGGTTGACTGCAGCTCTGACTCCGATGTCGCCAAGGCACCCTTGAGTCGGGAGACCTCCTTTGTAAGTCGGGAGACCTCCCCCTCAAGTCGGCCCTCCCGATCGACCGACTGTTGCAGCTGGTCAACCAGGATGACCTTGTCAGCTTCAACGGCCGTGACCTTGTCTCTCCAAGCCGCACGCATGTCGCCGAACTTCCAGTATCCGACCTCTAGCTCGGATATGTTGTAGACCAACTGCAGAAAGCAAAACTGACCGTCAGGAGACCGGACTCACGGAAACAATATTAAAAATGCAGAAGAGAGAAACTTACCCGAATCATCATCGGGTAGAACGAAGATAGCATGTCGGAGACACACTGGTTCTTCATCGCCTCGATGTTGGCGGGAAGGAGGAGTGCTTGGCACAGCCTCCTGGCCAAGTCATGGTTGGCTAGGCTCGATGCACCTTCGAGGAGTGGGAAGTCGGTCGATCCTCCACCGTCGGCCGACCATCCTTCATCGCCCGATGCTATAGGGGCCTTCCCTCGGCCGGACGCCCAAGCCCTGACATCGGAGGTGGATGGCAAGCTTGAGCCCGACCGAGTCTCGACCGACGGTGCGGCAGCAGCAGGCGCGGGTCACTCGGGCTCGCACGCCTCCTCTCGATCCTCCTCTGTCGGTTGAGCAGTCGGTGCGCCATCGACCGACTCATCGGCCGCCCTTCTTCCGGGCAAGGCGGCGCCCTTGCCCGACGACCCCTCGGACGGGACTTCGACGAGCACTATCGACGCCGACAGTGCGATGACGGGCTCCACCTCCGACCCGGTCGGTTCGCTTGACGGAGCTACGTGGGGCCTCTTGGGAGGCCGCGACGGCCTGGCCCCTTGTGCCGGCCTCTTTCGAACGGCGTACTGACGTACGTCGGCTGCCGTCAGTCTTGATCTCGACGGCATATCTGCAAACAACGACAAACGGTCAGCACCATAAAGAAAAGATAAAAAGAAGAAAAAAGGGAAGAAAAATGAAAGACCGACCTAAGCGAGGGACCGGACTGAGGCCGGCGTCGTACAGGGCCTGCTCGGTGACGAGCTCCCTCTGCTTCGACATCGAGATGTCCTTCAGCCGGTGGAAGTCTTCCTGGTCCTTAGCTTCCATCCGACTGTTCTCGTTCGGCTAGGTCCGGGGATTCCCCCAACAGACAGGGAACCCCCAAGGAGTGGAAAAGGATGCGAAGAAGAACTGGTTCTTCCATCCGTGAATAGACGATGGAAGACCAGTGATGAAAGAGAGCCCCTTCCGAGGATTGACAAATAGATGGCCAAACTTATCAGATGGCCAAACAGATGCTGGAAACTTCTTCACATGCGCATGCATGCGGTGATCAGCACTTGCATGATGAGGTGCGAGGATCTTTTCTTTTCGTGAATTTTTTGATCTCCTTATTAGGTGATCTAAGATCAAGATTAAATCCTCTATCTACATATATTTTTGTAGATTTTTTTGATTTGAGAAGGGATGTAAAAATATCCCTTCTCTGGTTGCATGTGCAGAAGAGGGTGCTGATCGACGTATCATTGATAAGAGTTCTTCTGCTTGAAGGAACTCTTATCTCTGATAATTTGATTAGATAAGCCTCTTAGATGAGGCATGTCCCTCTTTTTTGGTATCCTTTTGGTGGCTATAAATTGGCCTAAGCACTAGGTGTTCGAGGCATTCAAATCGAGTTTCTAATTTTGTCTCCGTTGCTCTCCTTTCTTTCTTACAACCTATCTTCATTTTAGAACAAGGCTTTGGGATTTAAGACAAAGTCTTATCTGATCGAAATAAGAGTTGTGAGGGTCTTAAAGAAGAAAAATTAGAAGTTCAAAGGAGGTTTTGAGAGGGTGGAGTCAGGTTCTTGGAGAAACCTGACCGGTACGGGGTTAGTCAAGTTCTAGGGGTTAGAACTCTTGAAGCAAGGAGAAGGAGCGCTGCCTTTGGTTCAATTTTTGTGTGGATCACTATTGGAGGGCAGACATTTAGATGCCTCATAGAAATTGAGATTAGTGCTACAGGTATTCTTCTTATCTAAGTTAATTTATAGTACTTTGATTGATATAGTCAAGGGTTTTTGGGCATTAGGATTTTTGGTGCATCGGATATTTTGAATGAAAATTTTAAACACATAACCCTTCTACTACACCACCAAAACTCAGCAGTATTATCAGAACCTACCTTGTTCTATATAATTAAAAGTTAAATTATTGTCTTGATTGTGATCAAGCATGGATTTTTGGTTTGGTTCAAGTCGGGTCAAGAGTTGAACCCGATTGAACATCCAAACTCTAGCATGTCTTAGAGATATATTTTAAATATAAAATATATGATGTATGTATAGAATCTTTCTTAGTAGCTTAGTACTCTAATTTAGATTCATCACTAGGCCGTCCGATCATAAGAGCAAGTAGAGTTCACAGACCCTCTCTTTCTATTCCATAGGGCACTCTTATGGAATGTAGAGATGCCACTATGATGTCCCAAGAAGAAAAATCGTGAAAAGAATTTTTTGTATTCATGCATGTTATTAGAACTTCATGCATACGTGATATGCTTGAGATACTTAGTTATAATCATATTGTATGATTATATTTTCATATCTTATAGATATGATTGGATGTTATGATTAGTTGTTATGATTGTTAAGATAGAACTATAATAGTACATCATTATTGAATTAGGATGTGCATGAGACTATTAAAGCTCTCATAAAAATCATATTAAGTCGTAGTATTGTGAACTAGTAGCTGACCTATTTCTTGAATCGATTAATCAATTGGTGTCTAAAGAGTATTTCAAGTGCAGTGGTTATTTAATTGGTTCCGTTGCTGGCCTAACTAATTTTATTGGTGTTTAAAAAAAGCATCGGGGAGACCTCCACTAATCTTAACACTTTCGTGGCCAATTGAATTAGTTCGAATCTTGAATGAAGATAGCTCAGTATTTTAAACACTACTAGGGACTTTCCTTTATGCTAGGTTAATGTTACATCATGAATTATGGCTAGCTTGTTGTGTTACCACAAGATTTGTCATAAGGATTCATATAACATACCTGGTGCATAAAAGATGCTTATGATAATTTTGGATGTACTGCTTTGTTGTGTTACCATAAGGGTGATTATATTCGATTTTGATTATATCAAAATGAAGGGCCTTACTTAACTAAAATATTATAGCTTGTATTAACACAAGGATAATAATATTTTAGAGGCTAAGATAAAATATTGAGAACTACATGAGATGCAATTGGAAAGAGTTTCCTACCTATGATCTCATAAAGGTTTGTTATGTTAACACAAGATCATTATGAGGAATTAGGGTCTCAATCCCATTAAGATAAATATAGAATATATCTCATTTATTATAGGAGAGGGCTATAGTATCCAATAAAATAGTGGGAGACATAACTAGTTTAAAAGATCTCATCTAGTTATGCATGTCAAACATGAGTGGTCTGCTTATACTATTATTCTTATTTATGTAGATTTAAATTTATATTATGGCTTCTTTATTTTCACTACATGAAATTATGTTGATCGACCCAAACTATGTGAATTGGTTGAGGAACTTGCAAAATAGGTTCGTATTGGAGATGAACCTTGATATTCTGGATATTTCTGACCCTAGATTGGTCAGTAATAATAAGAAGATAAAAGAAGTCCCTATGGATATTATTTGTGGTAAATTTGGATATTGAGAGAATAATTACAAGAATTATCTTGCAAGCTGGAAGCAGGGCGTAAGCGTAGCACCAAAAGGTGTGTATATGATACGGACCTATTTTTTATTGAGTGACTCAGACTCTGATACTTCAGTATTAGATATCACCTATGGATCACATATTTGTAATTCATTATAGCGACTATAGAATATCAAAGGTCTGAAAAGAGATGATCTCGAGCTCTGTGGCGCAAGTGGAGAGTCCATTAGCGCAAAAACTGTAGAAACCTATATACTTGTTTTGCCTTCGGGCAAAACTTTAGAATTGAAAGACTATTATTACATGCCAAAGGTCATTAGAAATATTATTTCTATACTTTTGTTATTAAAATAAAGTTATGAAATAAGGCTAATAGGAAATGGATGCTCCATTTTCTTTTCTAATAAATTTTATGACAGCGATTATTGAAAAAATTTTGTCCTACAAGTCCATCGTATATGGAATACGATAGGGTATATTTTATAATTTATCTTTCAAACTCATGTAATTGATATTTATTTTAATAAAATAGATATTTTTGATTCATTATATGCTGCATCTTGTTGTTCTTAAGATTATAATGAGCCCTATAGGTCCGAATAATGATTTTAGAATCGTAATGAGATAATGCCAGTGAGACCTAAATCTTTGATAGTCCTAACCTAAAATATTTTTAGTCATTGATATATTGAGTAGGGGATCAATGATATCGATAAGACTGGTATGTCCTATGTACGCTCAGAAATGAGGGTGGTTGATCTCACAACCACTTGTGTGGTGGATCTCACAACCACTTGTGTGGTGACACTAATACAAAGATATGGGTGCTCATTAGAGAATGAATTCACTGAATTGACCTGTGAAAAAATATCAGATGGAATCTTATTTACATATCAACTGATGATTCTCTAGTGAAAGTTGTATAAGTGATCCTTAGACCTGAGATTACCATGGTACCTTGTGTATATGAATCCATATTTTGGTTCACTACCTAGTTTAGTTTTTTGATCCTTGTGTGGGGTGTTCTGGATATGGTGAAGTATGCATAGAGGTTGTGAGTAATTAATAAGGGATCAGTCACTTCTAATAAGGAGAGCGAACTTCCTATGTGATCTTATAAGATGATAATTTTGGAAGTCTTTGGCCAAAGCAGAATGATAATTAAAAAAAAAAATTTAATATATTATCAACTGAATCATCACCTTCAGATCAAGATATATAAAGATAAATAATTGGGTTTGACATATTTTCATGCCCACAGCTCATCTGAGATATTGTTTGATTGAAGGATTGAATTTATATGAAAACTTGCCACTGAAGGGTATTTTAATAATTTTTCATCAAAATTTTAAATTTTTTGGATAGTCATGATACATTGCTAGACATCAATCTAGACATGTAGATTCATCAAAATTAAAAGAATTTAATTTTGGAGTCAATTTGGAAGAGTCCAAGTTGATTGGGACTCTTCGGATGACCTAATCTCATCGAATTAGAATTATGTTGAAAGTCTTGATCCACTGCTGGCTAGATTTGGAATCCAATGGGTCACACACTTTAAGATTTAGTTTTGGTTTGATCTAATTAGAGTTTAATATAAATTTTATAGGTTAATTTGATATGCTAGCATATTGTATCAATCCAAGTTTCCAAATTGGTTTAGATCAAAGTGTTTGAGCTAACCTAAACCAGTTGGCTTTGACCTAATAGGATTGGGTCAATTTGGATTAGATCCTTATCCAACTTGAAAGAGTTTCAAGTGGAGAAGGAGTCTTCTGCACCCACAAGAACCCATGGCAAAAATAAATGCTGCCCCCTTTATTTTAGGCATGTGAAAGGAAGAGTCCTTAACGAGGACTCTTAATTTTCTATACGTTACCTTAAATTTTTTACCAGAAATCCCATGTTTTGATGCTAAAATTTATTAAATTTTTTACGACATGTAGAAGACTAAGAGTTCTTCTACTTTAGATAACTAGATTATCAAAAATTTACTCAGTGAATTTATTTGGCAAATGGGAATTTGGAGCACCAAAGGTTGGTGCCCCTTTATCCCATGTGACGTCTCTTGGTCCCCTATTTATAGGGGATGCCTCACATAGCTTCTGGTGGTGATTTTTGGTTGAAACCAAGAAGATGGATGTGGTAAACATATGAAAAATTCTGAAAAAAATTTGAGGAAAAAAAGAAAGAATTTTGAGTGACAAAAGTTGCTACAAGGGTAGTGAGATTTTCAGAAAGTATTGCTTGAGTGCCCTAGGATTTGATTTTTTCATGTGTTGGAGTCAAAAATTAAATCCTAGATTGTATGACATATGAAGATTGTTTTCTTAGCATCATTCTAGTGGTTTGATCGAAAGCAACTAGACTTTGGTGCGATTGTGACGTAAGTTCGAAGCTGACAGTGTTCTTGAGAAGATAAGGCTGCAGCAGTGCATTGGTTGGGAAAGATTTTGACCAACTTTCGTGTGGATCATCATTGGAGGACTTCTACCTTGGTATTTTATGAAAAATACTAACATGCCACCTTTTTATATCGGTTAAAGTATAATTTTCTATCTCTTGGCATGCTTGATTTGCTTTGATCGTGATCGGTAAAGTGATTCTAGGATTTTGGGTTCGGCTCGATAGTTTTATTTGATAAAGCTATTGATTTACTTATTTTAAATTTTTTAAAAATTATTCTTCACTATGTGACTAGAACTCAATAGTGGTATCAGAGCTACCTTTGTTTAATTCGATCAAACAAGTACAATTGTTGTGCATAGAATCGTTCTTGTGCATATCTTGCTAAAAAAATTTGCATTGATTTATAGCATCAATTCTTTAAACTCAAAAATTATTTATTACTTTATATATACAATAATATTTAAATTTAGTTATTAAATTATTAATTTATAATAATTTTGAAGTTTGTATTATCATGGTTGTATGATGCTCAAATTGATGCATTGTTAAGGGTGTAAAGCATGCCTAATGTGATTAGGATTTGCTATTTTTTCTTCGATATGTTTGACATATGTTTTGATATCCATTACACCCTTATATGATTTTAGCATGTCATATGATTGCTATTTAGAATAGTAGAAGCTTGTTAAGTTGCATAATTTGTAGTATACGTTTTATGTGGTTGTAGTTAGGATATGTCGAGATCAGTTTAAAGTTCCTCATCAAATTATATTAAGTTATAATGTCGGGATTCATTTTTTAATCAAAAGTCGAATTTTTAAGATCAATTGGTGTCGAGGAAAGTGTGATAGGTGATTTTCTAATTAGGTCCGTATGCTGGTCTGGCCAACTTTGTTGGTGTCTAGAAAAGCTATGGGAAGCCTCCCACCTACTTGGCCAATTTGATCTTGTTGATTTTCAGACTTAGATTGATCAGTGATGTAGACATTACAAGGGCCTTCCTTCAAACTTGATCGATAGAGTATGTCAAGATCTTAGTGAGCTTATTGTGCTATCCACAAGGCTTACTATAGAAATTGACATGATGTTGATCAAGTGCATATTGATGCTTATGGCATATTTGTATAGTATTGCTTTATTGTACTATCCACAAGGACAGCATTGTTTAAGTATGACCATATAGGATTGAAGGGTCAACTTAACTAGAACACTATAGTTTGTTATGCTATCCATAAGACTATATATAATCTAGAAGCCAAAGTGAATGATATTAAGAATTGTAAAGTACAATTGGTAAAGAGTTACCTATCCTTGAACTCATGAATGCTTATTGTGCTATCCACAAGGTGTTTGTGAGAAATATGGATCTCAACCCCACTAAGAAATATTAGATTGTTTCTTGATTTTCATACTTGAGGGCTATGAAGTTCGATAAAATAATGGGAGACACAATTAGATAAAGTTCTAGCCTAGTTGTGCATGTCATCATGAGTTATCCACTTGTATTATGTTCTTGTTGTTGTAGATCAACTACACACATGGCATTTTCACTTTCACTTAGAGGTATCCTAGTTGCAAACAAGTTGACTGGACCTAACATGTCGATTGATTAAGAAACTCCAGAATTATTCTCACTCAAAAAAAAGTCTCCTACATTCTGGATACACCTGCTCCAGATTATCTTGGGAAAGATGCTTTTGAGGAGGATAGGACTGCATATAAGATGTGGAAAGATGACAGTGTGACTATCAAATATATCATGCTTGCCTCCACGAGCAACGAGCTCCAGAGGCAGCATGAGGATATGGACATTCTCTCTATGCTCCTTAATCTTAAGGAGCTATATGGGGAACAAAGTCGAACTGCTCAATTTGACATATCGAATCTATTGTTCCGTGCCCATATGACTGAAGGTTCTTCCGTGCAAATGCATATCCTAAAGATGATTGATTTGATCACTCATCTGAGATAATTGGGTTTTGCCATAGATGGTGAACTAAACCAGGATTTGATCCTGTAGTCTCTTCCTGACTCTTTTTCTTAGTTTATCATTAACTATCATATGAACAAACTGAACATCAGCTTACCAGAACTGCTGAACATGTTGAAAATAACAGAGAGCCATTTCAAGGATGAAAAGACTCAGATCCTTCATGTTGATAAGATCAGCAAGAAGAAGGCAAAGAAGGGTTCTAAGAAAAAGATGAATCCTAAGGCTAGCATCTCCAAAAAAAAGGTGAAGAAGATCTCCGCCAAAAGTACTAGTTATCACTGTGGCAAGGAGGGCCACTGAAAGAGAAATTGTAAGGAGTACCTTGCAACTGTGAAATCGGCAAGCATTGCAAAAAGTTTGTATATGATACAAACTAATTTATCATTAAGTACTTTATTTTCAAATTTTTGGATATTGGATACCGTCTGTGGCTTACACCTTTGCAAATCATTGTAGGGTCTACAAGAAATAAGGAATCTGAATAAAGGTGACTTCGAGCTGTTCGACGCTAGTGAAAAATCTATTCAGGCTGAAGCCGTAGGAACTAGGATTTTGAAGTTGCCTTCGGATAGAATTTTGGAACTTAAGACCTGTTATTATATTTCAAATATTGTTAGAAATATTATTTCTGTACCGTTGTCATTAAACAAGATTTTGAAATAATTACAAAGAACAATAGTTATTCTATATATTTTTTTAATGAATATTATGAATGTGCTTTTATTGATAATGATCTTATATTTCTTTTACTTACTGATAATGTTCTTCATGTTGATAATATGAAGAAAAAAAGAGAGAGGATGTGAATGTCACATACCTCTGGCACTGCTGATTTGGTCATATAAATGAGTCAAAGATTAACAAGTTATACAAAGATAATTTCTTTGATCCTTATGATTATGAATCATATGGAACTTATAAATTTTGCCTTATGAGAAAAATATCAAGACTCCATTTATTGGACATGGAGATAGAGCGAGTGACATTTTGGACCTTGTACATACTGATGTATGTGGTCCAATGTCGACTCAAGCCAGAGGTGGATACTCTTCATCATATTTACTGATGATAGGTCAAGATTTGGATATATATATTTAATGAAATACAAATCCGAAGCCTTTGACAAATTTAAAGAGTATCAAAAAATGATCGAGAAATAAACTGGTAAAAGTATTAAAACTCTTCGATTGGATCGAGGAGAAGAATACTTATCTAGTGAGTTTCTCTATTATTTGAAATAAAATAGAATACTTTCTCAATAGATACCTCCTTATACTTCATATTTAAATAAAATTATGGAAAGGAGGAACCACACCTTATTAGATATGATACGGTCCATGATGTGTTTCATGGATCTTTCGTTATCCTTTTGAAGATATGCCCTCGAGGCTACAGCATATATTTTAAATAAAGTACCTTCAAAATCTATTTCTAGCACTCCATATAAAATATGAAAAGATAAAAGACCCAATCTTAAGTATCTTAAGATTTGGGGTTGTCCGGCTTATGTGAAAAATGTTGATGGACATAAGCTGGATGCTAGATCAGAAAAATACAGACTTATAGGTTATCCCAAGGAGAGTATAGGATACTACTTCTATAATCCTAGTCAACAAAAGGTGTTTGTTGGTAGGCATGCCATTTTCTTAGAGAAAGAGTTTATCCAAGAAGAAGGCAGTGGGAGGTCTGTTGAACTTGAAAAAGTTTAAAACCTGCAACCCTCCAGGATTCATCAAATAGTTCTCAACCAGATGTGCCCATTATTGAGGCACAACCACTACACACACCTCTTCTCCGAAAGTCAAGTAGAGTGCGTAGTGTACCACTCAGGTATAGATTTATCATTGAGAATGACAACACAACCCACATCATTGAGAATGATGATTCTACAACCTATTCGAAAGCTGTCATGAGTGGTGACTCTAACAAGTGGCTAAATACCATGAATTTCGAAATGGACTCTATGTATGCCAACCAAGTATGGACTTTGGTTGATGCGCCAGAGGGTGTGACCTAATAGACTGCATATGGGTCTTCAAAAAGAAGATTGGAGTAGATGGCCAGGTAGAGACCTATAAGGCCAGACTTGTGGCAAAAGATTTCTGATAAAAATAAGATGTTGATTATGAAGAAACCTTTTCATCGATAGCCATGCTCAAGTGAAAGGAATATGTCCTACAAGCCAATCGAAATTTATATTTTGATGGGTTTTCCTTGTAATCTTTTAGACTTATGTATTGACTCTTTAAATAATAAAAGGCATTTTCATCATATGTTGCATCTTACTTTAGTAATGATTATGATGAACTCCATAAATCAAAAAAATAGGTTTAGGGTTATGATGAGATCATACCTATGAGACCTAAAAACCTAAAAATTTTGATTTAGAATATTCCTAGTCATAGGAGCATTGAGTAGGAGATCAATGTTCCGGATAGATTAGCACTTTCTATGTATGCTCGATGGAGAGGGTGGAAGATCTCATATGCCACTTGTGTGAGACACTAATACAAGGAAGTGGGTGGTCATTAGAGAATGAGTTCACTGAATTAATCCGATCTAAGAAACATCTTATGAAATTTACTTACCTTTCAAGAGATGTTTTCTTATAGTGGGAGTTGTGCATGTAATCCTTTGACCTGAGACTACCATAGAACCTTTTATACATGAATCTATATTTTTTGGTTCATACTCATTCATGACTTAGTCATGTATGGGGTGTTCTAGATATGGTAGAATGTCTATGAAGGTTGTGAGTTGGTCAACATGAAATCGATCACTCCTGGTAAGAGGAAATCGCATCCTACTTGTTCTGATCGATTGATGATTCAGGAAGCCTTTGATCAAAGTAAAATAAAAATTAAAAAGAGTTTCTAATATTTTATTAATTGAATCATCATATAAGATTGAGAGAAATATGAGTATGACATTGGATTTGACATCATTCCATATCCAGAGTCATATTCGGGGTGCAGGGAGATCGCAGGATCAAATTGCACGATAACTTTCCACTGAAGGATATTTTTGGTATTTTCATCAAAAATTTCATATCTTCCAGGTAGACATGATACGTTGCTAGACGTCAATCTGGTCTTATGGGTTTGATCAAATTAAAGAGTTTAATTCAATCACCAATTAGAAAGAGTTCTAATTGCTAAAATCGGGTTAGCTCGATTGGATCTAGATCGGTTAGATTAAATTCTAATCAAATCAAATCGACTTGAACTCGGATCTATTGCTGGCTAGATGTAGAACCCAATGGGTCACACACAAAGGGTATTGATCAGGGGTCTAATTGGATTAGATCATATTTGCAAAATTGACATGCTAGCACATGTTGCAAAAAACTAGCTTCTTGTTTCGAATCGGGTTTAAAATTGATTCCAGATTGGGCTAATTAAAGCCAAATTAATTCAAATCAATTTTGGATTTGAGTTGGATCAGCCCTTTGCTGCATGTACCAAAAATATGGAGCCAGGAAATCAATTTTCCATGAGTCAAGATTTTTTCTTGTGCGTGGGTGCAATTTTTGTGTGCAGAAACAGTTTTCGCATCCCATGAGATAGGATGCCCCATCCTCGAGCTTATCCTATGTTCTATGATGAAATAAATTTTTGAACGATTCCTAACTTTATTTTGAGCATCAGAAATTTTTTTGAAGTTAAAATTCTTTCTGATTTAATCGTGGAAATTCGTTGAAGTTGGAAATCCTGTTAGCCTGATCCATGCGCCAGACCAAGAGTCCAACTTGTGAAGGACTCTAACCCATTTGTCACGTCACTTTTTAATCTGAATTTTTTTTCACGATATTCTGATGTTAGCGCCTTAATTTTTGTCCATTGGATGGACAAAATTACATTGATGGGTGGTGCAAAAAAATTATACCATGCAAAGCTGCGCGACTCATCGAAGAATCATCGAGAAAAATGTTCCGAAGAGTCCTTCTGCATGAAGCATCTCTTGGATTTTTTCTCGATGATTGCCATGTGTCAAAAACTTTCAGATAGGCATGAGAATTCATCAGGAGGCATGAGATTTTCTGATGGATGCGAGATGGCGCGTGGAAGGGGCGCGAAAAATTCCCGAAGGCAACCCATCGCTAAGTATTTAAAGGGGGGTGCGCCGGGGGATTGGATTCATTCAGATTTCCAATTCCTCCTTTCTTTCTAACATCCTCTCCCTATTATCCAATTAGTCTCTTCCTTCTCTTGTTAGGATAAGTCCAAAAATAGAAAGGACAAGTCCGATTTTAGGACAAGAGTCTAGGAAGAGAATTAAGGAAGACAAGGAGAGAAGAAAGGTAGGGAAAGGAAGGCTAGGAGAAGAGGAAGAGCGTCTTGAGGTCCTGGTGTTCAAAAAAATTCTCTGAGTGAAAATTTTGGAGGAGGAATCATCTCAAAGAGTTGGTGTCCTGATCATAGCCCTGTGTGGATCACCGTTGGAGGGCGAACACTTGGGCGCCTGGTGGAGGTTCTGCCGAAATTTGGATTAAGCGCTGCAGGTATTCTTCTATAACTTAAATTTAATCTTGAATTTATGTTATATATGATTGTTAATTATCAAGGAGATACTGGTTTAAGGGTTCAATATTTAGGATTTCTTTATTAAAATTTTGAATTCCATTATGTTTCCACTGTGCATGCCCACTCTGAAACCCTATAGTGGTATTAGAGCCGGCCTTGTTTGGTTCAATCATATATACATAATATTTATGTGATCCATAGTATGATTTATACTATAAAATAATTTATACTTTCATATGATGATATGAAATAATACATATATCATTGACCACTTCATCATCTTGACATAAGGTTATCCTAGCATTACGGGATTATGCTGCAAGGTTGTCCTAGGATGATGAATGTCCATATGTTACACTTGCACATGTAGAAAATTTTAATGTTGATACATAAATGGGTATTATGTAGTTAGAATGTGCATGAGACCAAATAAAAGCCCTCATTAGAAAATTATATTAAGTGGTAGTGATATGCAACTATGGGTTAACCAGTTCTTGATCAATTGATCAATTGGTGTCTAGGAAAGTGCTATAGGTGGTTTTTTAATTGGTTCCATTGTCTGATCTGGCCAATTTATTGGTGTCTAAGGAAAGCAATGGAGGGACCCCCACCTTACTTACCTAGCTAATTTGATTAAGCGATCTTGATATTGAAAAATCCTAGTGTTGAAAACACTATTAAGGGCCTTCTTTCATGCTAGGTTAATGTTACATCATGAACTATGGCTAGTTTATTGTGTTAACATGAGGCTTGTCATAAGGATTGATATAACATAATCCTGGTGCATAGAAGATGCTTACGGCAATTTTGAATATACTGCTTTGTTGTGTTAACACAAGGGTAGTTATATTAGAATTTTACTGTATTGAAATGAAGGGTCTAACTTAACTAAAATATTATAGCTTATTGTGTTAACACAAGGCTAATAATATTTTAGAGGCCAAGATATAATATTAAAAATTGTATGAGATGCAATTGGAAAGAGTTTCCTACCTATGAACTCATAAGGGTTTGTTGTGTTAACACAAGATCATTATGAGGAATTAGGATCTCAATCCTACTAAGATAAATATAACATATGTCTCGTTCATCATAGTAGAGGGTTATGATGTTCGATAAAATAGTGGGAGGTACAATTAAATCTAAAGACCTTATTTAATTGTATGAGTTAATACGAGTTATTTGCTTAAGTAATATTCTTTAATTATTGTAGATTAAATTCTACAAATGGCATCTTCACTATCATTGCGAGGAATTTTAGATTCCAACAAATTGACCGGTCCCAATTATGTAGACTGGTTGAGAAATTTAAAGATCGTACTCACTCAGGAGAAACTCTCCTATATTCTTGACATCCCTGAACCACAAGAGGATGGGGATGATGCCACAGAAGAGGAGGTATCCACATACAGGATGTGGAAGAATGACAGTTTGACTGTCAAGTGCATCATATTGGCCTCTATGAGCAATGAGTTGCAGAGGCAGCATGAGAGCATGGATACTCAATCCATACTCCTCAATCTTAAAGAGTTGTATGGAGGACAGAGTAGAACTGCTAGATATGAGATATCTAAGCAGTTATTTCATGCTACAATGACTGAGGGATCATCCGTACAAGATCATATCCTGAAGGTCATTGATCTAATCACTAGATTGGGTCAACTTGGTTTTGTGATGGATGGAGAATTAAGTCAGGATTTGATCCTACAATCTCTTTCCGAGTCATTCGCTCAGTTTGTTATGAACTATCATATGAACAAACTGAATACCTCCTTACCTGAGTTGTTAAATATGCTTAAGACAGCTGAGAGCCATATTAAGAAAGAAAAGGCTCCACTTCTTCTTGTGGGTAAAACCTCTAAGAAGAAGTCAGGTTTTAAGGGTTCAAAGAAAGCACTGAATCCTAAGGGTGGCAAGATGAAGAAGAAGGGGAAGAAAGTCTTCGGACAGGGTACCTGCTTTCACTGCGGCATGGCAGGACACTGGAAAAGAAATTGCAAATTATATCTTGCAACTATAAAGGCAGGTGCAAGTGATGCACCAAAAGGTATGTATGAGATACATACAATTTTGTCGTTAAGTTCTTCCAATTCAGACTCTTGGGTATTAGATACTGCCTGCGGTTCTCATATCTGCAAGTCGTTGCAGGGGCTGCAGAACATTAGAGTGCTGAAGAAGGGTGACTTCGAGCTCTACGGTGCTGGAGGAGAGTCAATCCAAGCAGAGGCTGTAGGGACATATATGTTAAAGTAACCTTCTGGAAAGATCTTAGAGCTAGAAAACTGTTATTATAGGCTTAAGATCATTAGAAATATTATTTCTGTATCGTTAATATTGCAACGAGGTTATGAAATAAATGGAAAGAGCAATAGTTGCTCAATTTCTTTTTCTAATGAAATTATCTGTTATGGCGTTATTAATAATGGTCTTCTAATTCTATCTAATGATAATGTTTTCCATATTAATGAAAGTAAAAAGCGAAAGAGAGAAGAGTTGAATAATACTTTACTTTGGCATTGTCGACTTGGTCATATAAGTGAGACAAGGATTAACAAGTTATACAAAGAAGAGTTCTTTGATCCTTATGATTATGAATCATTAGGTACTTGTGAATCTTGTCTTATGAGAAAAATGACTAAGACTCCATTTAGTGGACATGGAGAAAGGACAAGTGAGTTATTAGGACTTGTATATACTGATGTATGTGGTCCTGTGACAACAGAAGCCAGAGGAGGATACTCTTATTTTATAATGTTCACTGATGATTTATCTAGATTTGGATATGTGTATCTTATGAAACATAAGTCCGAAGCCTTTGATAAATTTAAAGAATATCAAAGTATGATCGAGAAACAAAGTGAAAAAAGTATTAAAATCCTTCGATCTGATCGGGAAGGAGAATACTTATCCAATAAATTTTTAGATCATCTTAAAGAAAATAGAATTCTCTCAGAATGGACCCCTCCCTATACACCACAGCTAAATGGTGTAGCTGAAAGAAAGAATCGCACTTTATTAGATATGGTGCGGTCCATGATGTGCCTTACAGATTTGCTAATTTCTTTCTGGGATATGCCCTAGAAACTGCTATCTATATCTTGAATAGAGTACCTTCAAAATCTGTACCAAGTACTCCATATGAGATATGGAGAGGAAAAAAGCCTAATCTTAAGTATCTTAAGATATGGGGCTGTCCAGCTTATGTTAAAAGAAATTTTGGACATAAGCTGAGTGCTAGGGCAGATAAATGCTTATTTGTAGGTTATCCTAAAGAGAGTATAGGATACCTCTTTACCATCCTACTGAACATAAGGTGTTTGTCAGTAAATATGCCACTTTTATGGAAAAAGAGTTTATCTTAGAAAGAGGCAGTGGGAAGAAAATTGAACTTGGAGAAGTTCAAGACCTACAAATGCAAGCACAAGATGAT